>NC_071402.1:130734579-131037609 GCF_017976375.1 Cuculus canorus | reverse complement strand
GGAAACAAACTGCAAAAATACCTAACCAGGGGCTAAAGCAGCAGAAAAGCACTGCAGGTGTTGCAGTACCCAGAAGAGACTCAGACTGAAGTCAGACAAGGCCACCCATTTCCCCTGCTCGACTCAGGGTTCAAGTGGACAAAATCAACGAATCCTCCTCCAGAAGCATAGTAAGGACTCACCGAAACCCCTCCCTTTCAACCCTTTTTGTGGCATATACAAAGCAGAATAGAGGCAGAGGCCAAAGAGGAGCTGCGGGTATTACACAGAAACATGTTTTGATTGAATTTTCTCAGCTCAGTACTGATGAACTGCTTACCCCACATAGCCACCTACATGCTATTTTAACCTCAAATTCTTTCCATACCACCTTTCCAGCTTCCTTCTCCTTGTTACTTGGTACTCGTCACTAAATTCCTTTTTTGCTTTCCTCGTTCTCTCTTGCTTTTCCCAAGTACAATGTAGATGTTATATTTAAACTGTGAAAAACACCTACAATATTATTATTCCCTTGATTTATGTTCTTATCCTTTTCATTGCTTATCTTCCTATTTTGACCAGAAGCTATTGAGAGCAGGCTCTGCCACCACCTCCTCTGTTTCATACTGTCCATAGAGCAATAAGGCTCCATTCTAGTTGCCCTATAAGCACAACCATAATAAACATTATTAATAGCAACAGCGTATTCTCTACATCAGCAATCTGGCATCACAGATTATGTATCTCCACAAAACACAGCAGTATGCACAAACTGAGAAGCTGACACCAATTTGGCTGATTCTTCTCCCTCATTGGTTTTATAGCTGTATAAACCCCACTTCAGCGGAGTTACTCCTGATTTAAAGTAATGCAACCACGAGGAGAAAGAGTCCTCTATTTCTGGCAGATAAATGAAAGAGGTCATAAAATAGAGCAGACGAATTCTGAGGTCAGGGATGAGAGAGTACAGAACAAGCCCTCTCTTAAGCAAAGCTCAATGATTTTTTTCTTCCTTGTCTTCTTTTACCTGTGCAGTGTCTGGACAGAAGAAATCCTTTGCAGACCAAGCAATGGAGGCACAGATATGTTGCACCATGTAGCAATCTTACTACTTCATAAGCTATGTCAGACATAAATTATTTCAGGAGACTTAGAAGCCAAAAGAGCAAGTTTAAACTCATATGATCAAAACATCAATAGCGCTACCCTGGACTCATTTATTTACTACGAAGAAGTAAAGGAGAGTCTCACCTACCTGAATCATATGCAAAATCTCTAGGTTCCTGTTTAATCATCAGAGGAGGGGGGAAATTTTGACTAGCTGCGCTGCCAACCATAGCATTGTGTTCATAAACTGGATCATGGTACTCCTGCTTAAAACCTTGAGGTGGGAAAGGGATGTTTGGCTCAGACATCTGGCGCTGATATATTGGACGTCCTTCCCTTGGCATTGCAGGCAAAGGTGGGAAAGAATTGCAAGGTTCAGAGAGCTGACGACGAAATCTAGGACACAAGTTAGAGAGATCATGTAAAAGACTTGAGCTACATTGCATTTGCCAAAGATCTTCACAGGTCATAATTAGCGGCTGTATCCCTTTCTCAGTAGAAAACATTTTGCTTAAGATGATGACAAGTGCACCCATCAGGATCCCTTGTGTTGTAGAACAGTAACAAGCAAAGAAACAAAAAAAAAAACCACCTATCAATACCAGCTTTAAGATCCACCACCACCCTCTTTGCTTTCAATATCTTCTCTCAACATAATGGGTAAAGAGGAAAACACACCAGCTTCAAGCTAGCAGAAAGACTAACATCCTACTATAGTTAACATGAAGAGGCTTAAGTAGAATTCTCTGTTCTTTCATCAGTATTAGCAACATGTTTCTTGTACTCTAATGTACTCTTAGCATTCTTACTGTTACACAGAAACCATTCTGACCACAAAAAATAGACAAACATTGATAATAAAGAGGATTGTCTGCTGTTACATCTGAAATCATTCCAGGGTAAAAGTCCACAGTTCTGTCCTCCTGAGGATTGTGCCATGGGAGCTCTACCTGCAACGCTGGTACTGCATTCCAGCTCTAATGGGAAGGGAACGTAAGCACTCTAGAAAAACAAGAGGGTATAAATTTTTGCTAAGAGAAACAATGCATAAGAATTCCCCTCCTGCATTAACTTGTTTTATTGGTCATATCTACATGAAAGAAGTCACCCATATAAGCCGTGCTGCCATTCACTACACCCGAATGCTCTTCAGTAGGATAAAATCTGATAATTCAGTTTTAAATTAACTTTATTTACATGCAACACTAGTCAAGAACCTATGCTGCTTGTTTCTTTCATAAAACACATCTACCTGAACTAAAAGGCCTGCATGTAATTACTTGGACATCGGCAGGTTCAGAAGCACAGAGAAGGATACAAGGACGCTGTCTTCCCACTGCACCCTGATGAACTGCACCAAGTCTTCCTGTGGTCTCCTACAGATTGCTACCGTGGTGGTAACCATCACTGTAGCAATACTGTCTCTGCCCTAATCCACCGCAGCTGCAACATTCTTGCAACAAACGTTTCTCCCAGTCACACTAAAAAAAATAAATCAAGAACCAATTCTTCAGCTTCCTCTACTTTGGATCTGAACCGACTTTGGCTCACTCAAGCAAGAGCAGATATCCTCTTGCCAAAAACTGGGTGAATGAAGAAGAATGTAGGATTTGATTGCACAGGCAGTACAATCCTTGGTTAAGAACTCATGTGTGGTACGTTTCTGAAACAATCTGAACTCCAGTAATGTCTGTCATAATACTGCTGTAAACTCGGTTTGACAAATATTTATTCTTATAGCTTAATTATAAGTACTACGGGATCTAGAGACAGAAACTATTAGAATGTAGTAGTGTAGACAAAATGATTTTTTTTAATGCTGCTGAAATATTATATTTTGCAGTAGAAAGAGTGCTGCACTGTAACATTGGATTTTGCAATTCCACCTACACCTGCAGAAAATAAACTTAGAAACTCAAATGCATTATGAAACAGTTAGGCTGACTGGCACTGCATTCATTTCCCTCTTTTCCTTTTTTCATTAGCCAAAAAAAGAAGCAGAAATTATCATTAAGAACTGTCAAGGAGTGAATCAGAAAATTGCAACTTGAAGTTAAAATAAGAAACAGGCTCACTCACAAAGCCTCAAAGGAAGTTAATAATAATTGTTGTACTGGAAGCTTTGTATGGAATCAAGCCATTTGTTTATACAAGTGGATTTGATTCCTGTTGGTACTTGTTAGGACCACTTATCGCTCACATACTCATGCCCTGTACGAAGATGTATAGGCCATATGTTCCAGATACTAATGCTATCTTATGCCACCAATCTATGTTCCAAAGAAATATATCTTGAGTTTTAGATTTATATATGAAATCACGTAGGTAGGTTATTTGTTTAAATGACATCTTCTGAATACATTCACTGTAGTAGCATATCACCTTGTAAATCAGGAAGATTTGAATTTCAAAAAAATACAAAGTGCAGATTAGCTTCAAACAACTGAACGTGAGAAGATGCAAAATAAATAAGGAAATAGGGAAAAATATCTTTCACCACAATTCTACCTTTCTCTGAAAAAAAAGAGGAAAATAATTTTTTTTTTTTTGCCTGAGTCAGCTATTTTGGACTACACTAGAACACACGAAGTTCTACCATTGAAGGGAAGCACTAGCGCAAAATGCCCTAAAGAATATGAATTCAAAGACAGCAGGTAGAATCATGTACAGAGCCCACAAAGCTCCTGCGAAGCAAGTGTTTCAGATATAGAAAAATAGAGTAAGGTATACACCTCTGTAAATACTCAAATTACATACAGCCTCAGTACTATTTTAACAAGTTGCTCTAATACAAAGCATTTTTTCATCTGAAAAATCTTACTACTGCATTCTGCATAGAAGCCATTTAGCTTTTGGAGATTTCAGTCTCCTGATGACTTGACTTTGGTGTATATACAGAAACACATTTATCCACCATCCTGTAATCAGAAATGCTGCATGGCTTCACTGGGGGCCTGCGTGGAGGGAGGGGAAAAAAGTCAGTGACTATGGCAGCTGAACGGGCCAATTCAGCGCTTCCTTACCGCCAGGAGGGCCTGTAGAGGACTCTGGTTGATATTTAAAACTATCTCAGCAGAGCACAAACCAGCAATAAAACCTTAGCAACCCCCTTCAAAAGTGATCTCCACAAATCCCTAGAGATAACAGCCCTTATTAGAGCATAAGCACGCAAATTGCGCTTCCAACAACGGTGATTCTCTTCTCAGGTGCTTCTTAATTTGCTAATGTTTAAGCGCTGATTCGAGTTTCTGAACATATATATCTCTTTATATAGAGCTAAAAATTTAAATGCTCACACAACACAGCAAACAAAAAGAGGTTCAAGCAATAAAGGTTCAGACAAACAAGTGTTTGGCCTCAAAAATCAATGAAATGCACTGAGCATATCTGTTGCAAAACTGAGCTATGAAAGCCTACGAAAGTTGTCTGGTGATTTCTAACTTATCAAAACAAAACAGGGTGACTTAAGGACAGTTTAAGCTTTAATTCTAGACTCTAGCTCTTGTGGCTTTTACTCAGACTAATGTTATTTAAGCACAGTTTATGTTGGCATCTTAGTTTGTTCGTAATATTATATTTCAAAAGGGACTAGAAAAAGGATCCATGCTTCCAAAGAATATTCTGAAGCACTAACACTGTAACATGGGCACTTATCTCTTAGATAAGTGAATTGCTTAGCAAGAGGCCAGATATTTATAGCCAGGATCATGCCTGCTAGTGACTTCACGACCTCATAGGGCTTGCTGGCCTCAAGTGAATCACAGAACAGCCCAGGTTGGAAGGGACCTTGAAAGACCATCTGGTTCAGCCTTTCATGGGACAGGGGACCTAGATACCTTATGATCAACCACATGAGAAGCAAGTCATAAAAACTTTGTCACTGCCAATACGAACTCCTACTGAAATCCATCAACTCAGGTGACAGCCTTTCGTAAAATGCACATATTTCTGACACTCTGAACCTTGCTGAATTTCACCTTGGTCCCCCAGCCTGAAACGGAATAGTTGTGGGGAAGAAGTCAGTGCTACTCTGCATAAGAGACCTGCAAATATAACTGAAATGCTTTCTGCATGGGTCCTTCACAATTTGTGTTTTACCTGTGGTCCATAGGGAAGCTGTTGTCTTGAATAGACTGGGATGGAGGAAGATGAGTAGGGAAAACTCGGTCGGGTTTAGGAGTCTGAGCTGAGTTTGGGGACGCATGGTGCAGCGGTGACACAGGAGTGCTGGATGGTGTCGGTGGGTTGGAGGGCCTCATTCCCACTTGTGGCTTCTGATCATAGGCACTATCAGCAAGGCAAGGGTAAAGAAGGTTAGTTTATTTTATCAGAAATAAAAGAAGTAGCATCTACTTCCAGAAAAACCTCCAAGTGTCACATGTACAAGTTTTTTACTATAGTTACCTTATTAACCAGGCTGGGGCAGAGGGATTCTCTACTCTACATTGCAAAGAGCACAGAAAAAGTCATGCTAGAGGCAAGTAGTTCAGCACAGCATTTTCTTCTCAAGGGCACAGAAATTTATCTTTAAAGGACTTAGTCCTACAGTGATATTCTAACAGGAGGTATACAAAATACACAAAAGTACAAACACCTGGACTAGAGCACAAAGAGCTAGCAGTGCCTGTCAAGACTTTTTTTGGAGCTTGCACAAACCACAAAGTGAGACAGTAAAACAATACAGCTAGAGGGAAGGGATCTGACCCAGGAAAACAATAGTATGTTGGCTTAGCTACCCACTCTAGGATGTCAGCAGCCTCTCTTGACATGATTTCCGCTCCCCCCCTCCAAAAAAAAAAAAAAAAGTGCTGGCCCTACAAATACACAGATGCTATTTTCAAAGGTGTCCTAAATCAGGAAAGGTCTTAAGCACACTTTGATGATTGCTCTTTCTAAACAGGAAAAATACAGACATTAGGCAGATAGTAAGCATAAATTTGTAGACTTTCCTATGTCAGGTCCCTAGCACCGATCAAACCCATCTTTGTATGCATTAATTTTTGAAATCAAAATCACTCCTCTATAACTGGCAAAGTTGCCCATCTTCCCCTACTCCCACTTTCACATCCAAGCAGTTAAATGTAAATGCTTTAAGCGCTAACAGTTTTGGTAGCACATTAATGGGAATAAAAACTCACAAGCCAGACAAAAGATTCTAAAATAGACTGAAATGTCAATAAGAAACACTTCGCTGCTGACAGTAAAGGAAGGACTGACACCTAAGTATAAACCAAAAGAAAGTCAATAAAGAATGCAGTAAGCTCCTCCACCCCCACAAATAACTAAAATTTTTATAACCTATCCCTATAAAAGAAGACAACTTGCTTTTTAATGGGTAACAAAGATGCAGAGCCTAATGAAATACTACTTTAAATAGTAATTATCCATGAATATGCACATACAACATCTGCAAAACTTGTCAAATAAATACCTAAAGTGTTGCTCTGACCTGCCAATCTCTTGTCCATTACACAGATCAGATCTCTCTCTTTCCTAATGTGTGTAATGCATTTTGAAAGTACTTTCAAAACAACTCACGGAAAACAAGACACTCCTTCCTTCTATTTCACACTTACACTCTGTGTTTTTTAAACTCTGGCTGTCTCCCACGGAGCAGGAATAGAGAATATGCATTTTGATAAAAAAAACAGTGCTTTAAAGCGGTTATGTAAGTGTTCGATACAACTGCGAACAGCTCCATCAGTGTTCATCAGCTAAATGCATTATCTCATCAGTCTGTTATCTGCTGAAGAGGTTACTTTTATAAGATCTCTATTATGGTTTTATTATTCTTTAGTCAGTCCTCATTTAAATCAGCAGTTTTCACTACAAACATGCTCCTGATTGTTTTACCTGACATTGTACAGGCACTTTTCCCCATAACTGAACTTGAATGGTTGCTCTTGACTGCAAGTGGAGCCAAGTTCTGAACATGGGCTATGGGGTTCCTTCTTGATTTTCACAGGGAGACCATGAAAAGCCACTGAAAAGAGACAAAAAATGTAATTAAAACCCAAGTACAATATTAACAAAATCTTTCTCAATTAAGCTAGATGCTGCTAATTAAACACATGATTAATTAAACCACTGTAATACTAAAAGCAATATAGGAAATAAACATTTCAAATATTTCTTTGGGTGTCAACTGAAAAATAGAAAACAGAAATCCTTCACATTGGCTATTAGCACTTTTATTGTTTAATAGAATGATGGCCGGGATCCCATCTCATTAGCAGGAAAATAACAGCCCACTTATATTTGGCTTAACTATTGTAAATGTTGTCAGAAGCAAAATACTTTCCAGGGACAAAATGTTTCTAAGTAACATTGGTGAGGTGGCTTTTACCTATAAATGCAACAGTAGCTCACCTCAAAGAGTGCTACACAAATGACTCCAAAATAAATTTCTCATGTATCAGCCTCAAATACATGATCAGTAACCTTTTTGACCCTCAGAACGCATGAAAAACCTGCAGTGAAACTTATGAAACTGGATGATAACATGTTAGATACAAATAGTGTTTGAAAATAATACACAAGAAATTGCTTCAGTAATTTTTCTCAAAAATACACACAAAGAAAAAATCCTGGCCTCACCAAAGTCAATCGCAAATGTGAAATAGACACAAGTTGAGGAAAAAAAATTAATCATACCTTTTTAAAAGGTAAATAGAACAAAGGCAGTGTGACAGAAATGCAGCATTAATTAGAAGCACAAGTCAGTCTGCATTAAGAAAAAGGCCAAAGGTAAAGACAAAGTTAACCAGCATATCAGTGTAAGCCAGTCAACTTTCCTTATTTCATAGGCAACCTTGACCAAAATTAAAGCAGAAAATAATCCAAAGTTCATTTGACCTAGACAAATCTACAGTAAGTGGCTAGGAGGACAAAGAACTAAAAACCAGGTATTTCACGGCTTGAAAATGCACCCTTCAAGTTTGAAATAAAATGAGGTTGTAAATATGTTTTTGAAGCCTGAGGAGCCAAGAGTTAGGAGATTGATTTTATCACCAGTTTTTGATGCTGTCACCAAAACACTGTAAATTGCACATCATGCTCCAGCCTGACACAGAAACTGTAGCCCTACTGGAAATCCATGTATGTGCAGCAGTCCTGGTTAGAGAACCTCAACACAAAATGAGGCCACTGTCATATACCATCAAGGAGAATATTATCCCTTCCCTTTCACCTGAACTTAGGGAAGATAATTTGTTACACGTTATATGTTTTCTGATACTGATGTATCTGCATACCCACAGATGTTCCTGGGGAGAGGAAGGTAAATGAAATGCAGTTTAAGAAGTAAGCATCAGAACAAATAAATTCAGATTTGTAAGTATCTGTGAGTAAGATCAGGATTCCAGATTCTTACTGTGGGTCCTCGTACAGTTGGGCAACATTCACAGTACTCTGTCATAAGCAGGTCCTCTTGGACCTTATTACACGACAGCTTCTGCTACTGTCCTTCAGCTGAGACAACTGCAAGACAGCACTACGTTATTTTGCCACTTATTTTCACAAAATTCACAAGAACTGTCTCTAAATCTGCTATCCAGCTACTATATTTGGTGGATAATAGTCAATTATCTGGAAACATTACAAAGGAAAAGCAGGCAGTAAAACAGGTACATAAATACCTACGCACAGCACAGTAACTAAAGAAACAGAGATGAAAAGTGACAAATGTCACAACAAGGAAATAACTATTTATAAATAAAACTATCTGAACTTAACACTAAAATAAAAAAAAAAACATATGGACTTCCTGAATAAAGATGCTCAAGTTTCATAATATGGCAAAACGCAGCCCAGTCATCCAACTATCGTAACTGCAAAGCAGGCTGACATCCAGTAGTTTGTTTCAGGATTTTGCTAATAAAGTTTTATTGCTGACTGTCCTCACATGTGTGGGTCAGATAATGCACACCACACGTTTAATGCATATGATGGGACCTACAACCCTAGGATGGTAGCTCCAATGCAAAGGTGGGCAATCACTTTGACTTGAACGAGAGAATTAAAACACAACTGCAACAGGACTCTTTTTTTTAAAGCCAGTATCACATATTTGCACAAAGGCCCCACGCTGCTCTATTTTATTTTATTTTTTTTTCATTTTAACTTTGCTACTTCCTCGGAGTTAATCTGTTATGAAAAATTACTTCCCTTATTTATTTTTAAATAACGGGAGTACAGAGACTCCCACACCACAGCCCTGTGCGGAGAACTGGCTGGGTATTTCATCACAGCGCTGAGAGCCTGAACGTCTGCTAACAGGCAGTTTTCCAGCTCACTGGCACAGGCACAAGTGAAAGCAGCACATTCATTTTGTGCAATTTGCTTTACCTTCCCACATGGAGTTGGTGCATGTAAAAGGCTGTTAAGTACTAAATTATTCCTTATCAAATCACCATCATCTGGAGTCATGATCAACACTAATTAAATTACTTTCAGTGAACACGGCTCCAGCCTGCTGCCTCGGCTGCGAGGTACATTTTATTTTGGTTACTGTACAGTCCTAGCAAGGTACAGGGCACAGTGCTAGAAGGCATCTGTGCTGTAGTTTTAATTAAAGTTTACCTCACCTTCCTCCCAGCTTTATAAGCTAGGGTAAAGTGTATCAAATCAAGTAGCTTAACGCCTTCATTTCATTTAGGGAAAGCATTACAGTCCAAAGTGATTTTATATTAGATCTTTATCTTAACTACGGCCAGTAAGATAATGTAGCTGTAAAATTTGACGCCTTCCTCAGGCAGTCCCCTGACACAGTCACCATGCTAAGCTTTATCTACAGCTCCTTAAGTGTACCATTTTAGAGGCAGAAAGGAAAAAATACAGCCTTAGAAGAATATATACAAAATTTTGCAGAGGGGGTCTTGAAGGCTACCCAACCTTTCAAGCCACATCTTAAGCGTGGCTGAAGATGACGGACTTATTCTAAAAATGAAATTTCAAACATTCAAAACAGTTCTTGTATCACCACTGAAACCCTCCACCCATTACTCTTCATTTCAGTGTGACACTCATTTTATAGTGCACATACTAAAACATATTTTAAACATATACTTTATGTTTTCAATTCATTTTGTTTTGAGGAGAACAAGGTTGCTTATTTATACTGTCTAATTTTAGTACAGCATACCAAGCTACCAACTTACCCAAATTAACAAAATGACATTTCAAACAACTCCTCACCATTTCTTTCTTCCTGATGGCAAATTCATTTCACTTAACCCCAGAACAACCCTATCAAAGTAACCGGCACTTTGCCTTAATAATGATATTAAGTGACCAAGGGCCAAGAATTCATCCTGAGTGATTATTTACAGATAACTACCTTCAAACTCCAGAGGCAAACAATCTCACAAGGCATATTTGAATGGATGGCTTCAACACCTCAATTCAACTACTGGGGAAAGTCAGGTTTATCAGTATCAGAAAGGACTCAATCTGCAGACCCTGTATGGAGCTCCTCCGAAGTCAACATGCAGATATAAGGTAAGCAGAGACTCCTACCATCTGTAGCAAATTGATTACAATATAATACATTACTGTGTGCATATTCTCTGTGTATAAATATATCTATCTGCAGAGTAAGAGGACTTGTATATTACATATAATGTGCTATTGTATTGGCCTAGATTTTATACAAAACAATAATAATATCACCATGAAACAAACTCGCACAGAAGCTGCAAAAACATAGCGCGAACCTGCTACCCCTCGTTGTGAGGTGATATTCTCCTTTGCTATCTGTCAACAACCTAATCCCCAATCATTTTCTTCATAACAACACCCAGTTTAAGACTCAAACAAAGAACAATTTTATTAAGGACTCAGAAACTAGAGGAGGAATTGGTTTGTCTCAGAGGCTACTGATTTGCAAACTTTCTAGCCTGAGAAACAGGAAAAGTATGACCTCTGCACAGACAGAACAGAATTTTGAGAAAGCCCCAGAAATGCACTACGTCAAATATAAAAGTGATGGTTTAAAATATTTTTCAATTTAAGAGATGGTTATTCAAGATGAAGAAGAAATGAATATTTTACATGAAACTGCAAGTCGTTTCTCCTTTGAGCAAAAAGTTACTTTATAATGTTAAAACTTCAGATTCCTGCCCACAACACAAAATAAAATCTGATTTTATTTTCTGAGGCAGAAGAATTGATTTAAACATTTTCAAAAGGCATGAAGTATGACTGGTAATTCAATGATGTTGGCTAACAGCAGGCAATCTTGACTCTACTGACCAAAGAGATAACAATGTCTCATTATCAATGCTTGTAGGGCAAAAGCATTTACTCTAAGGTATAAAATCAACTGACAGCAGCCACCCTGCTTGTGCCAGTGAACTCCAATGTCTCCTAAGTAATACTACTTGCATTTATATTAAGTTTGAGATCTTTGTGTACCTGCAGAGAAAAGGAAGTAACTGGGAAGTCACAGTAAGTCATGCCTTAAACATTTCTGTTCTATGTTTCTGAACGGCTTTTCACATTTATGCTCTCAAATCACCCCCCTAAAGCCAATTCAGTAGGTAAACTCATTCATTTTTATGATCGATTGAGGCAAAACTGTTAATGTGCAACGTAAGTTTAGAGAGATCTCTTTAACACATTTGAACAGAGGGGATTTGGTTTTCTTAACAGCAAGATGAAAACACATAAGACATAAAAATATTTGTTAGTACTACCAAAACTCCAGGTGCTAGACTGATTGAGGTGACCCAAGTTAGTACTTGTTAAAGCAAAAGAGAAGGCCCCTTGTACTGATAAAGCCAATATTGTCACAGTTTAAATCTATCTCCCAATACACACAGAAATGCAGCAGGCACTTCAGATGCATCAGTCTCTCCAAGATTCTTTTCCAGTACATTTACCTCTGCAAAGCCCTCCCCTTCCCCCAACACACAAAAATCCATTACTAAAGGGTCTAATCTCAGCTATCAGCACAGAGTGCCTTTTATGGAGCCATTAAACCATTTCTCTTGTTTACAGTGCCTGAAGAAAGATGTGAATTATGTCTGTGACAAAACAGACGATAACATTTCTAAACTGCTATCAAAATGCAAACTGAAATACACTTAAGGACAGGGACCCTAATTTGTGTTTTTGCAATTTTCCGCACTCACTATAACTTAACAGCATTCACCTGATGATTCAAACAAATTATTTATGCTGTAAGTACAACAGGTAGTCATTTTAATTAAAAAAAAAAAATCTACTTTCAATAAATGAACAGTTTATTGAACGGTTCATTAAGAAGGATAAAGTACCAGTTACTTCTCAGGTGATAGTAAGGACCTCGGTGCTCTTATCAGTAGACATTTAAAGAAAAACCAAACACAACATTGTGGGTTCATATGAGGCCTGAAATGCTGTGTTTCTGCAACAGTTACTTACCATTTGAACCAGATATTCCGCATAGGTATTTGCGTATCTGATGCAATGAGCCACAAAACTAAATACTTTCTATATGAACTTCCAGGTGGAAATGGCAGGCTTCATACATATTTTCTTAACAGGTTTCAAATATGTGTATTTAACTTCAGAAATATTAGCCTTCTGCATTCTGAAGTCTATATTTATTAATTATTTATTTCCAGATTATTATGATTTGAGCTGCAGACTTTTGTAGATAGCTGCACTCTGAATTTAAACAATCATTTAATAGTCATCTGATTAAAGACAACGCAATGCCAGAGTAGGGTGCTCTTTCTATTTCATTCCACTATACATTAGGATGAAAAATTTTACTGGTTATCTTTGGGATGCACAGGAGGAATTAGCTGAAGCAGGAACTGGCCGTTCCTTTATATTCCAGAGGTTACTGCTGCTGCAGCTGAATGTGGACATGCAGCCTAATAAACCAACAAAAAACTGAAATACAAATATCATGTTGGAGAGGTGACAGATGAAGAGAGGTAGGAGGATGGAAAGACAGTAAAGGCTGGTAACCAAGTCTTTCCAGCTAAACTGTTCCAAATGATTTTGAATAAAAACCTACCCATGCAGACCACTGCAACAGCTGAAGACAGAAGTGACTGAAAGTTTGGATGACTGGGGCAAGATCTGCAATTATTTTCACCCCAGACAATCTCTTGCCTATACAATGGCAAAAAAATCCCCTTTTGTTTCTAACCACTGCAACTGCTGCAAAGATGAGCAAGACCTGAAGTCTGTGGAATGATGTAAAAATGACCGAAGAGATTACCTCTACAGACTCCACCAAGCTGTTCAACTACTTGATCTATCAAAGTCACCTCTATCAGATCTTAGCTGAGCTCCAGTCAACTGGATTTCATTTAGGTCCTGCTCTCTGCCAGGTATTGGAAGAAGCTGGTGACAAATTGGATATCTGACACACAGATACATATCATCATTGTGGTTTCACAGACTATTCCGGCAGTTTATATAAAAACTTGAACACAGACAAGAGACCTGAGCTTTGACTATCTCACAAACAAAAGCTGGTGGGGGGGACAGACGGCAGGGAGCAGGAAGGTTTGGGAAGCAAAATCTAAGCAACTAGTTTTTTGAGGAAGTGCATTATCTTGGTAATACTCTTCCCATCTTACAGTTACATCTAGAAAACTAAAACTTTCTTAAGATGCTGAATTTAGCCTTAAAGACAACCAGCCTCTGTCTAATCTCACTGAGTGGTGATCATTCACCTGAGGCAGAGTCTGTGTGTGTTTTTGGGTGGGTACACACGGAGCCAAAAAAAAAAAGCATATCGAATGTGCAAGTATGCCTCTGCAACAATACATTACACATGGTCAAAACGTGTAATACCATAATAAAAAGCAGCAAGCTTTTTCCTCTTCAAAAGCATATCTGGGGAGAAAATGGGGAAGCAGCATGCAGAAGAGAGGAACAAGACAGAAATGTGTAAAAAAGCATTCTACAATAAGCTAGTTCTTTCAGCTGGCCTGGCTCTAAGTCCAGGGAAGGAAATCTGAGGACAGCCAGTATCAAAGCAAATGCTTTGCCACCCCTCATCTCAGTGCTCTTTCCCAGAAAGTGGAACTTCATGACTGGGCAGTACTTGGCAAACCCGTTAGATATGATTCCATCAATTCAGTCTTTGCGTTGGCTTCAGATCAGATCCTTCCAGCCCCTACCAGCTCAATAGATAGAAACAGCATGGGACCTCATTTTTTGGAAGCTAGTTCTGAATGATGAGCCCAAGCACCAGCTTTCAAAGCCAACTGGCAAGAATAGAATACGTGGGCAAGATGGATCTATTCGAGAACCTTGTTTAACAAAAAGAAAATACCAGCTTTGAAGTAATCTGTCACCTTTACTGGAAAATACGCAACTAGAAATGCACTTTAATAACAGTTAGAACTCACTCTGCAAAATGAAGCAAATTGCTTATTTTCACTTCCAGCCTAAAGCATACAATACTGTGTATGCCAATTAATGGTCTATTAGAACACTGCATTGCATGAATGCTACATAACAGTATAGTCTTTAAAATCCTCAGGGGGTAAGGAAGGATGGGGAGGTGAAGAATAAGACAGCCCAAAATTGCAGGATTATGTCCTCCAAGTCTACATGCACTGTTCTCAGATAACATGGTATGAGAAGAAAAAAAAATAACTGATTCTGAATTTGAATCAGGAAAAAATAGCAAGCAGGCGAAGATTAACTGCACTGAAAGCTAGCATTTTTTCCTGTTTACTACTACAGAGTTTCAAGTTGGAAAGTAACAGCACATTTTCCTACAAATGACACTAGGAAATTCTGGACCTTAAAATCTGCAGTAATACATCCATACTAACAAGCATTATTTGCTAAAATAACTTCTTGCTTTGGTGTAAGAGTTCTTTCTTTCCCATATATCCATCATAATTTTTCCTTATGATCAGATTAACATAAAGTCTTTGAGAATAATAGGCGAGGCTAAAAAAGGTTGAAGTAGAGAACAGGTATGGGTTCACTGCACCTACAGCACAAAGTTACATCACTATCCATGAAGCAGATTTATAAGAGAACATTTGTACATGGGGAAAAGATACCAGCAAAATCATTGTTATAATGCAGACATATGCCACTTCCTTACAGCACAGCTTATTTGACTTCTAAACATGACATTCCTGCCACTGTTCAGCAAAGAAATTTTTCTAGATGCTTCACAAATGGAAATAAATGTCATTCTTCAACCGAAATGTGCTTTTCTAAAGCCTGTGTGCTAAAGACACAAAAATTCTTGCCAGTTTAGCTGTTTCTGGGCAGCTAACCCAAGACTTCCCTGCCACAATGGATGCAGCCTTCCTGAGAGGTGGAGATTCCCAGCCAGTGTGGAAAAGGGGGCACAGTATTAGAGGCAGCACCCATACAGCTTAATAACAGGTTCAGTGCTATAAATCCACATTTTTTTGTGCAAGATACCTTTCATTTGCTTGTCTGCGCAGTAACAAATTCGGAAGTATTCATTACAGTTACTGAGGGTACACCTGCAGTTTTCTGATGCTGGAAGTGCTGAAGGCACTACTGAGATAATTCAGACATTAGTAGCTGCTTGACTTCTCATTTAAAAGGACTGTGCCAGCTGAAAATTTAAGTCTGTGAGTATGTTCAGCAAAAATCAAAATGCCCACCCAAAAGCGTAAGCTACCTGGCTACAGAAGGGGGGGGGAAGCTTTCAGTAAGTATCAGTAACAGTTAACTTACTCCCTAAACCCAACGATGGAGCAAATCCAAGACAAACTTTTCAAGAGGCTGTCAGTAAACATCTTGTTAGGATACTATAGGTCTTTTGGCCTAAACTAACACTTTATCTGGGCAGCTGCTAATCGGCTGAACCATCACATGGTTTAGAAGACTGTCTCTACTCTTCTGCTCCCAAGCAAAGGAATAGTTTGCACATGATTTTGGTTAACTGACCCATCTTCTCCACTCTCAAAAGATTTCAGCTTCTAGCTAAGGATTGTCTGGAAGGTATTTTCATGCAGTAGGAGCTGCAGTTACTGACACAGTTTCTTAGCCTCCAAAAGCAGCAATCTCACAGAAATGCTATCACAGGCACTCTTTTATTCTCATTTGCATCCCCTTCATGCAGTGCTCTACTTCCTTTCCAGACAGTTACCTGTCCAGCTGTACAAAACTCGATTGTATGAGACTTAGAGTTGCTGGCAGTCAAGGGAAAGTGCTGCCAGAGGGACTCTGCCTCCCAGCAAGTACCTCAAGGGCAAAAGTTAACCTGCCGACCAATAGCACGGATGCTGGACAACTCTAAGAATACAAGGAAATTTGCAGAACACTGGTGAGAGGGAGAAAGGGAGGATTAAGCTAGGAGGAGCAAAATGGCTTGCTTTGATGTTTGAGGAGAGTAGGTGAGGCAGGAGGAAGAGCTCTCCCTCTTCCCCTGCCCCCAAAATAAACAGAGGCTTAGGGCTCTCTGGAGGAGGAAGGAGTAACCTAATGAAAATTAAACCAGCTGGGTTCAGTAGCAATTGATCTAAAGCCCACGGACAGCAGAAGATTATTGTAGGGTAAAAAGAAATCCAAAGAATTTTTAATCCCTCTATAACGGATGTGCAACCTCCAGGACCCCTCACAGAAACAGGGTTCACCTGCACTAGCTCTCAGTGCTAAATTCCTGGGCAGAGATCAGGGGCATTTGTACCTACAATTACTTCTAACATATGGGGCTCCAACGACTTCCAAGGCAGGGTGCAAGGGAGACCCGATCCATCTTTAGAGCTCCTGCTAAAGAGGAAGGTCTTAATGTAAAAATCAAGCCTGGGAGAAAACTTAATTTGTACTCCTACCTGGGAATTATCAATAAAGTTAAATGCAAAGAGAAGACCTGGCCACTAAATCAGAGTCTGTGTGCTTTTTCTGAGGACAGGATTTCCATTTGCAGCAATTTCCAAAATTTAATTTAAATTGTAAGAGGTAATGGCTAAGTACCATATAACTTCCATTACTAAAATATCCAAGTGAGATAATATCCTAATGTTTTACAAACACACGCTTTGCACTTCAGGTAAATTCGCAGTTTGAGGGTTTGGATTTTAATAGGTTTTTAGAAAAAGAATTATGAAGAAAACTTTGGAAATTATAACAAGTATTTTTGTGAGAAGTAACAATGAGCTTTAAAATAAAACATTCTGTATTTTTCATTTTATTGTTTTAAAGGTATCATCAGCTTTATATTTAGGAAAGCATGCCCACAGCAGAAAACAAACAGGAACTGATTCTGCCTCATTACCCCTTTTACGGAAAAGTTTCAAGTTACATCAATCTAGTTATTAGTTTTTCATTGTTCTTTCCTGACATACTCATGCAAAGAGCTAATAGCCAGCGACAGATGAGAAGCCAACTGATCTTGTACTTGCAGCTGGACAACTTCCTCTTGCTTTGGTGTAAGACAGAGGAAAAACTCCTTTCCTTTTTTTTTTTTTTTTTTTTGAAATAAAAGCAAAAAGCATTACGTATTGATAAAAATCAATTTTAAATTATTTGAATCACTGTTCATCTCTAGATTATACTAATTCTATATATCCACCATAACTTTTCCCTATGACCAGGCATTAACATAAAGCCTTTGAGAATAACAGGTGAGGCTAAAAAAAAAGGTTGAAGTAAAGAACAGAGATGCAGAGTTCACTGCACCTACAGCACATCAAAGTTGCATCACTATCCATGAGGTAGGTTTATATGAGATCATTTGTACACGGGGAAAAGATACAAAATGTGAAAGAAACTGGACTTAACCTCTGGTTCTGCCATTTCTTGTTCATAACCTAAACAACTGGTGTCAGAAGGTTGCTTCTAGTTTGAAGTAGCTCGGTCTTAGGAGCCTACTTTCAGAGATTCATAACCAGTATGTCATTTTGCTTCCCTATAAAAACAGGAATATCCTCATAATAAAAGAGCATCATAAGAAAAGATTGTCCTCAAGGATAATCATGCCTACCTGTCAGCTAGCTACTCAAGAACATGCAAAAGCAAGAGAAGCCAATAAATCATGAAATGGACTACACAGAGCTCTCTCTAGCATGAATTAAACAATTAATGTAAAAAACTTAACACTTTGTTTTGATTTTAGCAATGCTCAATGACAGGCACTGAAAAGGAACAAAATGTGTTTTGAGAAAATTTTATGTATTTAGACTTTGCCTTTAACAATAAAAATGTATACTTACATAAAACAAGTATACAGTACCTCAGGGAAGCTAATGGGATTTTTGCTTACTTCACTGGAAGAATGAGACTGTCACCACTCTAAATACATGGGTCCTTCATGCTTCAATGTTAATTTTTCATAAATGCTCATCAGTGAAGTTAATCTAACAGATCCAGTTTATAATTCATTAAAGCAAGACTGAAATCTTAAATCTTTAGTTCACTACCTAAAACCACTGCAAAAACTGCAGTCTCCACTGGAAAAGGTGCAGGCCATGGAAATAAGTCAACAAAATAAAATTCAGCTCACAAGTTTTATGACTAATTCAACAGGAAAACAAAGAAGCCATTGTCAGAAGTGGTTAGTCTGGAAACAAAGTCAGGACTTAAATAAGTAGCCTGATATTCGAAGGCTCTTAGCAAAGTGCTCTTTCTGGAGATAGTGAAATTTTGACCACCTGCAATCAGGCTCTGGTTTTCAGCACAGACATTTAAGGCTTTTGCCACTCTTAAAGCATTCTTACTGTATCTGAGACTCACAACCCAACGTACTTTAACAATACATGTTAAGGCTTTTGCCACTCTTAAAGCATTCTTACTGTATCTGAGACTCACAACCCAACGTACTTTAACAATACATGCACTGCACATTTTTCTGAAGCCAGTTGTTCCTGAAGTTGTATAATTATTTTACATGTGCAAGCAATAAGTAGGACTGACAATTACACTGCGCTTATATTATTTCTATGCATGTATGCGTATATATATTTACACACATATATACAGAATACGTATATATAAACACTAAGTATACACTGTGTGTATATATATCTACACTTGTAAAATCCAGCTCCCAAATTCTAATCCCAAATGCTTGGAACTTTTTGTCTTTTTACTGAATACTGACACTTTTCAAAGTCTCTTCTGTCTCCATTTATGTTAGTGCTTTGCTCACACGAAATTTTATTTATGGATGGCTTAATAAGGAAATCCAGTTTCAGCACAAAGGCAGAGAATTTAAAAAAAATTAAACTGTTTATCTTTTTTAGGTATACATTAGAAGTAGATAGGAAACAACATTTGAGCAAAGAAGATCAAATTAGCCATACTGGGAATTGTATTTTGCACACGTAATTTTTCAAGTGTCCTTGGTGACGACTCATAATATATAAATTTAAAGACAAAAGCCTGGCCAGTCAGTAACCTTCCTATTCAGTAACTGCAGGACTTGGCAGTAAATGTCACTGCTAAAAAATATTTCACTACATTAACTTACTGGCAACAACATTTGCTGAATAAGTTCATAAACAGCCACAGGAAAAAAGACAACCAGAAATAAAACTTGCTAATGATTCACTCTTTTCTAACATGCATAATCCACAGCTTAGATACATAAGATTAAAGATATCCTTTACCAAGACAGTTCACTTCTCTGTTCACCTCATCAAGGTCAAACAATAATCCAGGAATGGGTAGGACTAAAGCATCGAAGACAAGGGCAACATGAAGAAAAAGTAAAACGAAAAGAATCCTTCTCAGGGAAAGACTGGACCACATGCCTTGAAAAAGTCATCAGTTTTCCACTTGCTTGTTTAGACTAGGTTTAGTAAAAAACACTGATGACCTCTAAAATTCACAAAAATATTCAATATCATCATTTATGTATATTTGTCAACTTACAAATGTCTCCACTGTAACTACTTCTGAGTACTGAAATGTATAGGACCAAAACAAAAGGACATACAGAACCTGAAAAAAGGGCTGTATGCTTACAGAGGGCTAGAGATATTGGTCTTACAGGACATGAATGTGTCACAGACTCTCCAATGTTTAACTGCTGGTTTGAGGACACTCACTCCTCTTTTTTTTTTTCCTGCTATACCCTTTGAAAACTTGACGGCAGTCAGTGGGAGGGTCTGACTTCTGTCTTCAGTTGCTGAGGCAGCAAGCAGAAGAAAAAAAGACACAAAAAAAAAAAAAGATACAGACTGTAAATATATTTTACCTAAAGAAACATGAAATAAGTAGAAGTGAATGGACTCAGCTTGCAGATTGCCCCCTTATTTTACACCATTCCAGAGCTTATGGATTTTCAATCATTATTTAAGCTGCTCTTGGAATATAAAACACATTTCACAAAAACACTGCATGGAAAGCAGTTTCAGGAGAATAACATGTTTGTATCAGAATCATGAAAACCCTTCGATCTGCCTTGTTTCGTTTCTGTGTGAAAATACAGTTGAAACTAATTTCTGCATTCTTATTTAATACAACTAGAATTGAACAGATGCTCTAATATAAATACACACTCCTGACGAAATTAACTAAACAGCTATCTGTTTTAAAACAGAATTAACTGCAGTTTTAAGAAGATACTGCCGCTACTACAAGTTACGACGTGAGGTTCGCCTGTATTTCCACAGATGGGATCTTCACAGAGTCCTTAAGGAGAAGGGAGGAGGGGAATCGTCCTCAGAGAGGAAATAGAAGGTTTTTTTCAAAACTAAAAATTCAACACTTTGAATAAAATATGTTTAATGTTTTTGGCTTCATGTAAATAGACCTTAGGAAGTAATCTGACAGCCTTAAGAAATTACCATTTGAAAGAAAAAAAGGTCTACATGCTTCATCTTTGATCTATGAGACAGATTTATCACAGGACAGCATGACTGAAGTTTATTCATTAGCTGATAACCTCCACATGCAACCCAAGCCTTTAATCTGCAATAAAACAGCAAACGAGGATGGGGCTTTGAGGAAAGGAAACCAAGTTGTCTGGCCAAGCAGGGACATGCCAGTGGAAGGCCAGGGGGCAAACAGGGGAAGAAAACCCCACAAGAGCAGCACTATCCAGCTGTTTGGGCTCCTCCATGCCCCAGAAAGCTGGAGACCATCAGGTTCACAGAGGCCCTGTGCAGGTAAATCACATCTGTATAATGTAGCTGCTGCCTCTACTGGGATTATCATGGGTACCTTTTTGTTAGCAATAAAATTCACATCACAGTGTGCAGGGCACTCTGAAAGGAATAGCTTTGACTTTAAAAATTTTAAAAATCCAAAGCTATATGCTTGATGGGGTCTTATAATTGTTTCATAGTGCTATTGCCACCATCAGTATTTACACAATCTGTGAGCCACTACCACTACGACAATCTAGAAGAATTTAAAACCCTTGCACTGTCAAAGCTGGAAATTTTGTATAAAAATACAAGCAGAAAAGCAAATAAACAGGAGCTGCTTATTAAAATCAAAGCAAACCCACACATTTTCTACTATTAAGGTCACAAGTTAAAGGCATTTAGAGTCGACAGTCTGCCTCTTGGTACAACTTTTTCAAGAATTAAATCTTGCAATTATGGAAAAGCTCGCGACTATGGCAGATTTAAATATTTCCAAATATCCTCTAGAGGAAGCAGGAGGAAAAAAAAAATCCATATTAGCACAGGCTAATGCCCGTGATGAACCACAAAAGGAGCCCACAAAGTTCTCTCAAAGACACCAATTCCTAACTTCTTTTGAATGAGAATGTTAAAAAAAAAAAAAGGCAAAGAAAAAAGAAAGTTAACAGCTGGTAACAGTTTCAGTCTGGCTTTAAACAAAGGAAACAAGTGCTCAGGGACACAATGAAAGAGGTAAGGCAACTGTGAACGGAGATAAGGTGGTCAGCATCGACTCCTTAGTCTGACCTCTCCAGCTCTTACAACAGCAATTGCATTGGACTCTTTGTAAAATGCTTTTGAGATCTCCAGATAAGTGATCATTAAGAAAGCTGTATGTCTTACAGCAGAGTGATACATGCATTTCTGTACCTACTTCAAACTGAGAAACAAAGATGTTAAGCAACATGCCCAAGGTCATGCAAAGCTACAGGCAGGAACAAACCACAGAGCCTCGACTCTCTCAGCCCTTTAGAAAGAATCCGTCACAGTCAAGCATGCACCAAAATAAATAAGTAAATGTCTTTGTATTTGACAACGTCTGACCTATGAAAGGAAGTAGTTTCAAGACAAGTGGCAAGAAACAAAACACAGCTGCAGCAGAAAGCACTACCAAGGAATAGCTAAGCAGCAAGAATAACTAGCACCACCTTGTAGAATACTTGTTGACCGTCTGCTGCAGTTACCACGCTTGCAGAGCTACACTTAAAGAAAAGGTGATCTCAGTAAAAAAATAAATCAGTAAAAAAAAGACGTGAAAACACAGTGGTGTGTGCAACTTGCCATGCACAAAACCCCAAAACACTACCAACTGCAATTTCTAGGACATTGTGCACTACCAAGACACGACTACCAGCTGCCTATGTAGTGAATCATCACATTAAAAAATGTTGATTTTTCAGTCCACTGAAGTTTTTGTAGAAGCTGCAAAATTAAACTATTCTGCATCATAAAAACAAACCTATTAAACAGATCTCTTTTGACTTCAGTAGGCCCATCAGAACTTACATTATTCTGGTGTTTTCCACTTTGCTTTAAACATGTGGGTTTTTTTCTCCAAAATTTGAGAAAAATAAGTGAAAATTAACCTCTACCAATTGTTCCCCAGCTCTTGCTATACTAAAGCAAGCAGGAAATGCTCTTCTATTTCTGAAATTTGCTTTTGAAATTTAAGTCACAGAAAGAAAAAGAAAATAAAACAGAGCATTTTTCACCTCACAGTTCCAAGAAAAAAAAATAAGTCATAATTTTGTATGCTGCAACTATGTAAATAAATATTAAAGCTTTTCCTCATTTAAACTGCATTTGGAATATCCTAAGCCATTAGTTAAAATGACAAAAAAATACAGCTACCTGAAGCCTATGTAAAGAATCTCTCCTTAACAGGCTTTTAAAGATTGCAAGCCAGAGCAACTAAAAAGCACATCCCTGAATAATTTAAGGCTCCTGGCATCTACATTGAAAGAGCTCTTTTGCTAAACCTGAAGGGAAAAAAAACCCAGAAGTAAGAGCAAGAATAAAGGTCGTGAAAGATCAGCGACAAAATCGCTACTAAAAAAGTATTTTTCCTATCTTAAAGTTTAATCGGACATGGAGGAGCATGGATTTTGCAGCCATCCCTTCCCATTTACTGTCAACAGCTGTAATGTGACATTAACATTTACCCCTTGGCAGTGTTAAGTTGAGGCTGTGATGGTCAAGGAAACAATACAAGAACAAAATGAAAGAGAAGGAAGGAAACCGATCAAGAAGGCAAAGCACAGCACAAGTCCTCATTAGCAGAAATTCAATAACAAATAAAAAGCAAAAAGCTACATTTCATAATGAATTTTAAATGGATAACCTACAGTTTAGGGCAAAAGGAGAAGAAATAACAAAACTGTAGAAGAACAGACACTAGTAAATACATATTATTAAAACAAAACAAAACACAATTATGCTATTAAGACACCAGGCAATCTGTTTGGTGCAGGGTAATCCCCATTTATAACCAACTGTACTAAAGTCGAATGACAAACCAGTGTATTATTGACAATATCAAGTTTTCCCTGCCAACTATATCCTTTAAACATTAGCAAATCCTACCTACTTCCTCATGTCTGTCATAGAAAACATCCAAACAATGGGAGCAAGCAATCTTCAACTCAACAATTATTGACTTCAAGCAAACTAAACACTTTATTCACTTTTACTCCCCAACTGGGCAGTTCTTGCTGTTCTACAGTATCTGAAAGCCTTGCCACTGACTACAAACAGTTCAGGATCTAGCTCCTCCTCAGTATATGAAAATGGACTTGAAACAATAGCAAACCTTATCTGAGAAAGTTAACACAGGTCACCCTTCTTGACACGTGAATACTGACTTCATAGGGATAAAAAACCAGTGCAACTGAGTCTTACGAATTAGATAAGAATTTGAAAAAAGTTTCGCATACAGAATGCTGATTTAAAAATAAAAACAATCTATCTTTTTGAAGAAACAGATTTTGCGTTTTTGCTTTACACTATTTTTCACATAATTACTTAAAGGAGAATCATTAAGAAGTTACTTGAATATACAGTACATGGGTCAGCTGAATCATGGAAGCAGATTCAGAATGGGGCAAACCAATTGCCTAACACAGAATTTCCAAGTAAATGCTTGTAAAAGTAATTCCTCCCTCTCGTTGGGGAATTTTTATTTCATATGACAATGCAAATGAAAGAGCAAGAAAATTAAATATTTAATTAGTAATTGCAATATTTTTCCAATGTAATTGTAAGCTGAAAAAAATCTTTTTGATGCACATTTTTTTCCCTTAGACTCAAAAAGTTCAGTCACTGCAGAAAGCAGAAAGTTACAAAAAACTAAATTGTGATTTGTTTTTCAAATTTCATCCCAAAGGCTAGTTGTTATCTACTCTTCATTCTGCTTACCGTGAGCTAAACTACAAAAAGGTCCTTTGTGATAAGTGTGACAAAAAAAGAAAGGTTTGGAAGTACAGTAATTTCTATAATTATTACGATAGGAAGGATCTTTTTTCCAGAAGACATAATGGTGTAACAAAATAAATTAAACTTTAAACAGGTAAACTGAAGTTTAAGGCACTAAGGGGAAGCTTGACACACAGCTTAGTAGAAAATACACATAATACCAGTAATGTCAATAATATCACATGAAGTTATGCTACCTGCTGATCTCACTCATAATATCTAAAGCCCACACCTAATTATAAATATACAGAATGTTTGTTTTTTAAAAACTGACTGAAGTTTAATAGAAGCTCATAATTGAAATATACATGGTCCCAGGCTAGCTTTGAAGTTAAATCCCTAAGTGGATAAAGTGGACTGTATATCTAATCTAAACTAAATGTTTCCCTTAGTAACTAATACCAGTGCAGTTTCACTAGTTAAAATAATTATTATAGAAATAAACGCAAAACCTAAAGCACTTAAGGGTCATTTAATCCTGCTCAGCTCTAAGAGACAGCACACGATCTTGTAATCATAGTTTCCCTACTACCTTCCATGCCTTTGCTCCAAGAATTGACTAACTTGGTGATAGATAAGACACTTTTAACCTCAGCTTTCCAGAACTGCTACTGCTACCAAAGTTTGGTATAACTCCTTTCAGCATTACAAGCTTCAATGTAAGACCACAAATCTACCTCAAGTTTAGAGCCCTTTTTTCAAGCAATGAAGCCAGAAATAAAATGTCACTATTTTTTGTACTTGGACTAGAGACTGTAACTCTTTCAGTGGAAGGCTTCAGTTTTCTTTACATATTCCGTAATCACACACACCGGCACCTCTATATAGCGCCACAAATGAAATTCATGCAGCAAACCACAGTTTGGTTGCCTCTGAACTAAAGTGGCTGTGACCTCCTTCAGTGTTTTACACTGCTGTCCTTCACTATTTCTGGTTCAATTAAATGTATTAAACACCGAAACCATGAAAGCTTGCCCATCCTCTTCCATGTTTAAAAAAAAAATTAAAAATAATAACTAAAAGGAAAACAAAAAGCCAAGTGCTCCTGTCAGGCTGCTGCCAGTAACAGGGTGAGTACTGTACATACTTAGAGATTATATATAGTAAGTCATTATAATAGAGTTTGAAGGCAGGTTTGGATCCAAGAGAAAACAGTCACAATTGTGCTACTTCTGCAGCAGTAATTTCCCCATGGCTTTGGTTATGTTGATCTCTGTTCCTGTTTCGCAGAGCCCACAGCTACATACATTATATCCAAGTATATGTCTGAAACTCCACAACCTTTGCCAGAGTAACTCTCCAGGAAGCTCTCATGACCTTTACTTAAGATAAAGAAACCAACTGAAATGAAGAAATAAATGTTCCTTTGATAATACTGTATAAGCTGTGGCTAAGGAACTTTGAAATACAACAGCATTAATAAAATAGCCATATTAGGAGAATTTCTTTATCACCAAAATTAGCGACCAGCTTCAATGGGGCTTTTCATTCACAGTTCACGAATTATTTTCAAAGAATCATTGACTTGTTGTGTAACGATAATTGTGGGTTAATAGAAGCCTTAACTGAACTTTGTACTCTTAAACAAAGGATGTATGCATACATGACTATATTTGGACATAGCTCCATATGTAGGATAACGTATCTGACTTTTAACTTATAGAATAGTTTTGGCTTTCATGTTATGATGTAATTTTTTTTTAAAAAGTCTTTGAAGCCAGAAGTAAAAAAAAAAAAAAAAAAAAAAAAAAAAAAAAAAAAAGAAACAAAACCCAAACCTGGTACAAAGAGTAACTTTAAAAGTCTGAAAGTGACCGTGATTGTTAGTTGGTATATGTACCAACAGAAAAAAAACCAAAAATAAATTGTTGCTGTGCAGGTACAGTATCAGAGTCCCGGGGACTAAATGACTTTTTTTTTTCGTTTGTTTTCCCTACAAAATATTGTTATGGATACTCTCAATAAAATCTTAAAACAGTTTCTAAACAACTGGAAAAAATCCACTGAAAGATTTATAAGAAAACTCAACAAGTGTGAATTTGTTTTTTTGGATTAAAGACTTTCTTAATGCAATTCTTTCTAAACTCTCTAATTTTAATCCTAACATTTCAGTACATGAATGCTGTAATTAACAGCTATCTGGTTTAGTGAACAGCAGTAATTCATTCTGATAGGATAAATTATTTAAGTTATTTAGCAAAACAGAAAAGCTACCATGTGCTCTGCTGCAATCAGCAGACACTGTTCAGAAGAGACCTCTGATGATGGAAAGAAGCCTTGCCATATTGAAGAAAGATGCATAAAGAAGGTCCAAGAAGTCTGTGACTTTGACAGAAAATGCTTCTCATGCCACTTCTATACTACACCCTTGCAACCACCCAAAATCACAGAATAGCAGGTACAGCAAAGGGGAGCCAGCATTTAACAGCACAGCAGCACTCTAGCAGGCAAAGGCAAGATTTGAGGACTACAGGCTAAAAAACATAAGTTTGGGCACGTTAAGTAAAGTAGCAAACAAAAAGCATCTAGCTTAACATAACTTCTGCTTCCTTCCATTAATTGAAAGGGATATCTTGTTTGAGCAAGAAAATGCCACATGCTAAGAGGACTTAAAAATGCTTCAGCATTGGCTGTATTTGATTGATTCTGTGGAGAATTTTTTTTATTTGTTTATACACAGAACTTACTGAGCCGCCCAATTTTTGCTCAGCAGAGCTGCCTCCTATGTCCCACTGTATGTGAGCTGTACTGGCTCAACGCGCTCCTCTCCTCAATCAATGGACAGAGAAACCCTCTCCACCTCCATAATCTGAGTTTTTTCTTGCTTCCTTGGGGCTGAGGGGTGCGTATGACAGGAGAGGGCCCCCTGCTAGAAGTTATATCCACAGACGAAACAACTTCTTTTGGCTGCATGTCAAAATGCTGCTTGTTTTATCTATTTAACACACTGATGTCACTGACTGGTGAAAGGGGCTATCACATGATGGCAGATGACACAATAAATAACAAATATGAAGATCCAAATATAAATATACAAATACATATTTTTAAGAAAATGATGATTCATACTATACTTACAACTTTCAGCCTGATAGTCTGGCACAAACTGCTCGTCATTGTCAGGTACCTGAGCTGAAGAAAGGAAAATGAAAACAAAAAATAAACAAATAAAAAACAAAAACAAGGGAAGAATTAAAAGAAGCCATTAAAGCATAAATAAAGACGACTCTTGTGCTTAATTTGAAGCACAGCCAAGATTAAGACTAGGAATTTAGTTTTCATTCTTGACTATGAAAATCAGGCAAGCACTTCATTTTATTATCAGATAAACCCTGGGGTTAAGCTGCGCGGTGCAGTGCAAGTCCAAAGCAGCCCTGGCACAGAGCAATGGGGATGAGAGGATGTGAAGGCTGACACTGGGGCTGGCCCTGCCTCAGTCCCTGCATGAAGGTCTGGACCTACTATGCCACTGTTAAAACTCATCAGTGCTCATCAGCAAAATAGCTGCATGGAAAGTCTGCATAAAACCAAATCCTAGTGTTTAACACTTATGTATCTTCAATCCCAAACTACTACACCTTCAGCTTACTTAAAAGCAACTCCCAGTTTTCATGGCAGTCAGCCAACGCACCAGGGTACTTTTGTTATTGTTTTAAATACTCAAAAAGAATATTTTATCAGACCACGAACTCCCGGTTCAATTACAACATTTCAGACATCCAAAAAATAGATTTACTTCAAGTAAGAATCATTATTAACATCCATTCACCTTGCGGAAGATCATCTTCACTTTTAGAAAACTTACATCACAAACCTAAGCTATAAAATACAATTGTTTCATGGTCTGCTGATACATAATTTTGCGTCTGTAGTACCACAGTTCCTTTTCATTGCATATCTAAGACGTAATACTGTGATATAAACTCATTTAAACCATTTAAGCTGAAATATCACTGAATGTATTGTAGGTGAATACATTCAAATAACTGCAGAACATAACACCGAGAAGTGGCATCATCGGAGTACGACTGGTTCTGGGTACATCCCGAGAGAGATCCAGCTTATCGTGTCAGAACTTTGTCATCTTGTCCTCAACATACACTGACTAGAACCATCACAGCAAAGCTCCATAAAATTATCTATTCGAAAATATTTTAATTTACAGAGTTCTTGCCTAAAGACAAGCAGATAATTCATATGGTCCTAATTAAAAGTTAACATCTGCCACGATCTGGTTACCCAAGAAGATTTGAGAGGTAACTGTTGGTTATAGATCATTTATAGAAATAAATAAATAATTTTTAATAATTAAAAAAAAATACAGTAGCTTATCCTTTTAGAAGAAATCAGTACCTCTGAGGACATGTTAGCTCCTCAAAGTCTGAAGCTGCATAAAACACGCATTTTACCAACCCAAATATTCCCAGTATTTCCAAGCATTAAATTTCTCTTTTCTCCAGAGCAACCACAGGACTTGTACCAAAAATGAACTCAGGAACAATACGAGTCCAGATACTAACACTCTGTGATTTCTGACATTTCAAGTAATTCATAGCATGCAAATGTTAGGCATTTTCTCTTACAGAAAAGCCAAACATTTGACTGTCACAGAACAATCAGATTATGAAATCCAGGTCTCCTACTTAAAAAACAGTTCCTACAGATTTCTCAGGTTTCTAATTGTTTTTGAAGGGTTTGCGAGTATTTCAGAGTTAAAGTAATTGTATCAAGTAATTTCTTGTTTACAGAAGACACAACCCACGCATTTTTCATAAGCCAGCTCTCATTTTCAAATGCAGCAAGGAGAGTAGTATGACTTTAACTTTTTATACACATACATTGCATATATATACATATGTTCATTTGTGAATCCAGGATATCCAAAAAAGGCTAAAAGAAAACAAAACCCCTCCTATTGAAACCAGAAGGCTACATTTAGTGACAGCAGAACTGGGACAGCAATCTTATATAACTTCCTAGAGCATACTCTGTGCACCACACTGCTTCACTGGTGTTTTATTCAGGATTTATCAGTTTAGCTTTACTTATTCAAGAAGAAATACATTGTACAAATTTATGTATATATCAGTAAATAAGGTCCGGTTTTTCCCAGACAAAGAGTTTGAAAAAAATAAAATACACCTGGCTGAACTGTAATGCAAAGCCGGTATACTACTTTAGAGATACTGTCATTACCCCGGTCCAGAGTAAACAAGTAAAATATACTTCATTCACAGATACCCCAAATTTATGAAGGCATATCTGACAGAGATCAAAGCCTGTGACTTTATTTTACAGGAACACAGTAAGTTAAGAATTGTTTAAAACCCTGCCAAATATAAACAAAATAAATAACATGCAAAATGTTCAACCAAGGAACATGCATTTCCTATTGGAATCTAATTTTAGTAGCATCAGTACCTTAGAAACGAGCCCACAAGTCTACATGAAGAAACTAAAAGGACCCGCTAACTGCTGGAAATGAGAATTTATATTATTCCTTCATGTGATCTGATATTTTTTTAACCTAGCAGAACTGAAAGTCACACATGATCATACTGCAGAAATGCAAGCAACCATCATCAGCCCAACAAATAGACTTCTTCCACCAGCATCTTGCTATGAGAGGGCAAAACGTTAGGATATACCATCCCATTACGGAAAGGGAAAACAGGCTTTTTTACCTTGCGTTTGGATAATTACAGGCAGACTTTGTAGCAAATTAAACAGACAGGTAAAGACACTTCAACTTGAATGTCCAAAACGAAAATCTAACTTGCAGTGCTGCAACTGTCTGCACATTTATGTATTTATAGATATGCAATTCATTTCCTCTTTTCTTTTATCCACAAATACTGCAGTTCAGCAAGGCTGCCATAAAATCTTCATTGGTCTTCTGTTAATATACTCAACGCAAGACAATGCATAAATATCCAAAACTTTTTTTTTTACTTTGCCATTCAGAGAAAAATTGAAAAACATATCTGAAATGATCATCTAACTGAATGAGAGCATTTCCCTGAGCTTCTTAATTATGGGGGTCTGAGAAGGCAAGTATATTCCAAAAGACTAATAAAAGGTTTTGAAGGATATTAAGCACGTGGCTTTTACTGCTAATAGCAGAAGCAGCTACATTAGTTCATTCCACATTCAGAGCCATCAAGTCTCAGACTCTTGAAGCAGACAACATCTGCAGCATAAACTATCCAGCTCAGTCTAGATTATTACCGAAAGTTTTCTTTTTCTTCTGATTATAGCTATAAAGTCTCAAGAGGACTTGGAAGTGTACAGAAATGTTAAGGATGATCTTGAGGATGTTATCAGCTTAGATTTTACACTTTCGCTACCTTTTTAAAATCAGTTTGCCAAAAGCAAACATCCACAGCACAAAAATACTTAATACTTGCTTGTAGTTTTTAAAGCTTTCAAAAGCCTTTGAAAAGCTAAACTGACAGCTCATTTTGCAAACACAAAACAATTTGGGGGGGAAAAAAAAGGTTAGAATTAGGGCCTGTTAGCTTGCTTTCACTGGAAGTAAACAAAAATAAAAAGTCCCCATTAACAAACATCCAGGACAAAAGGAGTTAATATTTAATTAAAACCAGCTCTATCCACTGTAACAATGACCTGGAGCCAAACAAGGCAGAAGATGTATGAGTCATTCTTTCTGCCAGTGAATGAGACAGCTGATCTCCGAAGCAATTCCTCAAGACAAGCAGTCAGAACTGGAGTTCTGCCTCCATTCACAAAAACACAGTCCAGCATGAACCATGTGGCCCCAACCACAAGCTTTTCATGTCACACCCTTCCAGAAAGCTACAGCAAAGTAAACTTGAACTTTAGGCATAAACACACTGATTTCACTGCTTTGTCTCAAGCTGCAACACAGACCTGCTGAGGAACATTATTTAATAAATGAAAAGTTACGTGAAGTATAAAGGGCTTGAATTTAACTCTTCCTTCTCCCAGTCACAAAGTGCTTCCAAAAGCTCAGCTGCACTCCAGGGAAAGGTGTTCCTGTTAAAACCCAGAAACTTTCCAGAAAAACAAGAAGCTGCAAAGCTCCTTGCTTCACTTAAAACTTTATTTTGGGTAGCAGTACACTTCCTGCGGTACTGTGTTCTCTGACCTCAAGCTTCACTTTTAGAGCTAAGAGCAATTCATTTTAAAATATGGATGATTTATTCAAAGTGGTGAAAAATACCGAAATTGACAGGGAATATATGTGAACAGTAGCAGTTTGGCTTCAGCTACAATAAGACTTTGGGCCTCAACAATAATGAATCTATTGAGTTTTCTTTGATTCATTGTCAATTCTGAGTATCTGAAGGATTGTATAAATTTTAAATATTCCTGAAAGAGCTGGGGGGGATGTATTGGTTGGTCGTTGTTGGTTTTTGTTTTTTTTTCCACTGCAACAACTGTTTCTAACAAAGCAGCATTCAGAAGGCAAAACAGTGACAAATTTCAAGATGGTAAAAAATATTATTTTATATAAGCACTGGATCTGCTGTCAAAACAACCCCAAACCCTCTTTACATAAAGTGAGCTGCTCTGACTAATAAACTTAAATGCAGTTCAGAACTAGCTCCAGATTTCAAAATTCCTCCTTATGTGAATAATCCCTAGGAATATGAAGATGGGTTTGTAGAATCTGCTCTTCATTTGCTGCTATACAAAAAAAAAATGACAAAAAAAAGTTAGCTTAAAAGGAACATTTGCATTTAATATTTTGCTACATCACTCACAGCTATCAAACCCCGCTATGCCTTCAAAAATTATTATTTTGAGTAAAAGGCATCTACTTTTCCAGCAGACAAGAAAAAATGGTGAAAAGTTTATCACTACACAGGCTTTCAGACTTGTGCACTTCTGGTAGGTTTACTTCTTTGGATTTCTTTTTTAAAGAATACCCTCTCCACGCCCTCTGTTTTGTCTAATCCAAATTTTCTCCTTTTTTTTGTGCACAGTTATTTAAGATCAAGAACTACAAGTATCTGAAAGCCAAATCTGTCAGATCACTAGAAGCGAAAAAAACCCAAACCAACAACCCACTCTTTTCTGCATTACAAATTCCAAAATGAAAATCTTCACACTGCTTTTTTGAGTGTCTTCCCTCATTAAATATATTTCAGCCTCAGAGGTATTAAATTATCATTTCTTCACTATTTTTGCTCTTATAAAAATGTGGATAGTTCCTGATTATGGCTACATAGCATTTGTCTTACACTGGGTAAATTTTACAACTTTTGACAGAAGAAAGCTAGTTACAGTGAGACGCTACACTTCTTCACTGATTTAAATGAAGCCGCTATAACTAGAATAATATTTGAAGATCCAGTACTTTCTTTTATAGAAAATAATCCTTTAAGAACTACAGACTACATATTTTCATACCTCCTTATTTAAGAAATAACCTGTAAGTCAACAGTAGCTTAGGCATCACTGTGACAATGGTACCTTCTTCACAACAGGAGAACAGAGGACAGAAACTTATTTCCTAAAGTTCATTCCAAATTGGATATTAATTATTTGAGAGAAATAACTTACTTTCACATACCAAGAGCTGGCTTTTAAATACTGCTAGCTTGTAGTAGCCATCCACCCCATTCAGCGAAGCTGCAGTAGAGGCATGAACCCGTTACCTGTAGCCAGCATTTCAAACCACTTAGTGTTTACTTAATCTTTTTCTACTTTTTCAAGTCACCCAAAGAACACTATATTTTATTTTTGAGCTTATCACTATCAGGGAAGTGTATTATCTATTTGTCTAAAAAGCAGATCTAGCACATAAACCCATTATTTGTTGTTGCTTATGATGCCTTTTACATATCTTTAAAAAGCTGTTGAAGAAACTGGTATCTGAAGAAGTAATTTTAAATAAAAATCTGGGTTTTGTTCATCTATTATTCCCTCAAGACCAAGTGCTTTCACTATGGAAAGGAGACTTTCTCTCACTAAGAATTTGTTCTCTCCCTTCTTTTTATTCCAGAATAACAGCTAACATAATGAGATAACAGTAGATTAATATTTGAATCATTTTTTTCAAGACACTGAACCACTGCTATCTGCCAAATCCAATCTGATTCCAAATATACAGAATCAATAAAGTAATTTCATAATATTATCATAACAAAATGTTGCCATCAAGTTATTTAAATATAAAACAAAAGATAGTATCTGAATAGTATTTGCTTCGGTTAGCAATAGGCAATTTTAACTATTTCCTCTCAAGTTTGAAGGTAGAAACAATTATTAAAGGCTTCACACTTTCTGACATCAGGAAAGTTATAATCTGTCTTCTTTCCTGCATAACAACTGACATGAGGGAACCTTATTCAGAGCAAGTTTTACATCAAAATAATTTAGACTATTTCTTATGTATTTAATATTACACAGAGTAAGAAGCAAAACTACTTTCCACAAAAATCTAGTATGCAGCTACTGGAATGCATTTGTATGTTTTCTCTAAGTACTATTCAGCTGGTTAATTATGGAGTAATAAAATATTAAAGAGGCTACTGAATTGTTTACATTTTGGACTAGTTCTTTCATACATGTGAGCCTCCCACCATTTGCAATAGGAAAAAAAATACATTTATTTTGTGTTTCCTTGTTTGCCACAAACTTGTCACAGGTGACACTAACTGTAAAAATCTCCAGGCTAAAATATGTCATGTATTAAGGATAACCACAGGAAAAGCAAAACAAAAAAAATCCACAAGCTTTTTTTGTTTGTCATGAAATGCAACTCACTTTCTTCTCCTAACTAATAAGTAGATTTTTGACCTGGTTACTCCCCAGTGGGGATCCGAACTCGTGGGAGAAACCTGGTCAGCTGCCACTGCTTTTCTTAAAAAGGGTCAAGATGTTTTAAAATTTCATGGTCATTTCCCTGGCTCCAGAGCATTATGAAAAGAAATATGTAAACATTACTGATGCTGCCAAATTGGCAGACTTCTAGCCTACGAAGGTCCAGAAGAACATAAATGGTCACATCTAGCAAAGGGTAAACAAGTCCGATTTCAAAATCTGTTTCCTGGCTAAGCTCAATCATGTAGACATTTAAGCAGAGCTACAATATCCTCAAACACCAGTATATTATAAAGACCACAAAAAGTTGGTTTGGGTGGGTTTTTTAATAAAAAAATGGGATCAAGTTAATAGCTCAATATTTGATTTTTCTCATCTTCATTTTTATTTGAGTTTTAGCTTAGCCTTTAGAAAAGCTGTGCAAAGTTTGTGTTTTATGAACAGCTAAAATGATGGCATGGCCTGAAACACATAGATCTCTTTAAATATTTCTAGAACACTGAAAAATCTGTAATATTTATTTGCAATTTGCTGGGGAAAAAATGTAACATTCTTCAGCTTTATTATCCTCTGCTACATGAAAAGGCAACTTTTTTTCTCATTTTTAGATACTTACCAGGTGATGCTATCTGCTTTTACAAAGGCTCCTCAACCTAGCTGACACAGGACTAGACACCTTTCTCCCTAGAAAACTATCTAAATTTATCAAGTGAAATAGACTCAGCTAAAGAGAATAAAGGCTTTTAAACAATTCATTCTGGTCTAAAATAAGCAGTGCCTCCAGAATAAAAATTGCCATTACAATAATTTACGTACCTACAGAAATGATTAAATCAGTTTTACATTCCATATTATTTTTCAAACTTACATTATTATCTGCACATGCATTATGAATCTGCCTGCATTTTTCTGACTTACGATCAAAGAAATTTAATCATTTTCAGAAACAAAAACACCCATGCCAGTGATAAATCAAACTAAAAGTTCTCCTCTTCATCAAAAAACAGTATCTTTTGAATAGTATTTTAACATACTTCTGGCTTATTAGAATGAATGAGATGATACAAAATAAAGAGATTCTTAGGAAAATTACCACATGGAGACATTTACAGTTGTATCTGATCATTACACTACAAAAAATCATCTCAGTACAAGACATCTTGTTTTCAATGATTAGGAAAGAATCATATTAATTCTTAAAAATATATCCTCTGATCCATTAATTTAAAGAGGACTTTTTGATTATATACCGAGTAACCACATGCTAAAAATAATGCTAGGAGAATAAAAAAGTCAGCAAAATAAACAATACCCCACAACTTACTTACAGGTTAGGAACTTCACTAACTATATATAAAGCTGTTAAAACAAAATCAGTATGTAGGCAAGTAGTCATCAGCAATATTTCCCTCTTTCTATGAAAACTAGCATCAAGCAGTTCACCCCAACATTCCCCCTTTCCCAAAACAGCATAACATCTATCCTATAAACAACTGTGCACAGTCCAGTATATGATAAAAATTAAATGTATGTGAATAATCACATTAATTTCAGTAAGGATAAATTTGGAAAGATTATGATAGCTTGCATTAAAACCATGTTTATTTCAGATGCATAAGTTTACATAAAAATTTCAACCAGAAATATTAAGAACAGGCAATGCATAAAATCTTTATCCTTGAAATAAATAGTACTGGAAATACAAAAGGAAAAGAAAAATCAAAAAATGTTGCTGAAGAGAACAAATGCAGTTCAGCAAACAGAAAACTACCTTGCATTTTGTTAAAGTTCTCTTAATGCAGCAGCTTATTTTTTGTTATTGTCAAATTAATCTCTCAACAGCTACTCTAAATTCAGACTTCTACATTATTGTTCTTAAACCTCCTCTATTCAGTAAAATCTGCTCTGCAAGATTATTTAAAATACTTAAAAGCACAAGCAGGTGTAAAACAGACCAATTCCAGTTTTCTAATCACCCAGTACACACTCTCACAACTACAAATATGAAGACAATAATAACATGCAAAACATTAAAAGGTACCTGGGGGAAAAAAAAAAAAGAAAAAAAAAAGAAATAGTACTTTTTAAGTATTCCATACACACCTAATGTTCTGTGTTGTGAACAAGGTGGAAAGAAGACACTTGCACTTAAATCTTGAAGCATCCCGTCCCGATGAACCCAGAGAAACTAATTTCTGCCATCAGAAAGTACTCCACCAGAACACCAAATAATTATATGTGCTGCTCTAAAGGAAACAGCAAGCCCTGTTCTGGCTGTATGTAGTCTCTCGAGGTACAATAATATAAACCTGATCAATTGCAATTAAAATCTGAACAGAGGCTTAGAACTTGAAGTCCTGGTGCATTAGTTCTTGCCAAAAGCAGATGTGATTGTGAGCTGGAAGCAATTTCTCCTGGTAATTTGTGATGACACTGGGTAGAACAGCCCCAGAGTCCCCAAAGACAAACTCATCAGAGGCTCTAATGTATGCATGACACATGAGGTGGCTCTTTTAGAGCTCAATTAATTGGGCTGAACATTAAGACAGCAAGTTCAGGACGGTTTTTTTTTCCCCTCCAGAGCTGTTTTTCCTCTTTTTACAAGCAGTTTTTTCTCTTACCTTCTGCAAGCCATGTCTCCTGTAATTGGCTCAGATCTTGAAAGAGTTCTGCAAAAAGATGAAGACAGGGATAAAAGGCTCACGCTTTTAATATCTTCATAACATTAAAATATGTTCAAAAATATATTTTTCCTGAAGAACAATGTGCATGAATTCTATTTTGGCAGTCAAACACACAAAGTAGATATTTTCAGGTTGCAGTTAATGATTTTTCTACACTTGTTAATAAAAAAAGAAGTACTTACTGTACTATTTTATCAATTCTTGAAATAATAAGCAGAATCGTAACCAAGTTCTATGGTACCAAAGGCTCATTCAGCAACACATAGAAAAGTTAAAAATTATAATCTTTCTTACAGGTAAATTATTTCTCCTTATACAACTCGGGCCTCCCCCTGCATTATCTGCCCCAGATAAAGCTCACAGACTCCAAAGCAAGTTCTGTCTGAACAATGACTAAATATTTTTATTAGTAGGGCTGTAACTATCATATAAAAATTTTGAAGCGAAGGCCCAAGATGCTGCAATGGCAAAAAGAAATTGGACATCTTTTGTACTTCCCCTTATGCTTTACTTTGTGTGACAAGAGAATCGCCACTATTTCCTCTATGCTGTATTCACTGAAATTCTTTAAAGTGAAACCACTTTCTCCATTGACTAAGTTTTGCAGCAGCTTATCTTTTCTTGCAATTCACTGAAATCAGTTCCTTATGATGGATGAAAAAACAGAACAGCATTCGGCTTACTTGCAAATCTCAGAAACTCAGTTATGAAAATTCTGTTTACGAAGACTAAGTAGGATATTTGAACAGACAAATTATTTCTTTTTAATTTACTGTATTTTGAGAGAGACTTCCTCTTTTATAAATGCTGACACATAACTATTTACATACACCTAAATGACAGAGGCTATTCATTTATCCCATGGACTGATACCTCATGTTCATGTGGGGAAATCACTTAACTGAAAATCAGAAAGTTGTTTTCTTTTCAGCCTATCCTATAATAAACTTTTCCAAACAGGTAAGTAGGGATTTTGAAAAGTGTATCAACGCGTTCTCACGATGATAAGACATAGGCATAAGTTGCAGGGCCCTATAAGCCTTCCTAAACGTCTTTCCTATTTGCAGGGGTGTAGGCGTAGCATCTATATTGACATTGTAACCTAAAGAAGTGCTAACACCTATTAACAAGACTACAGTTCCCAAGCTACAATCATGTGAGTGGCTGCTGATGGGATTAAGTTACAAATCTTTGGCCCTCCAAAACTTTATCCACTCTAGACTTCCTTAATCAAATCTCCCAGGATTTTTAACCCTACCAGTGTTGCATAGCAATAGAAACAGGCTACCAGACACCAGGAGCCGGACTACTAGCTCTAGAGTAAAGGTAGAGTGAGAACCAACCGTCTCCACACTGGTATTCTCACTCCTGCCACCACTAATGAACACACAACAGTGAGAAGGATGTTAAAAGACGGAAGGAATGAGGAAAGCCCTTAATCTCAAGAGGTCCAAAAGGCGAAAAAGCCAGGTGCCATGACTGTGTCAGATGCTGCAAAGGCTTGGCCTCGGAGCATGACATCCATGTGCCACATGTGCAGCAGTACCTAAAATGCAACAGGGTAAGTCAAGAAAAGAGTATCAACTTTAACAGTTTATTGCCTTTGCCAGTTCATTTTGCAGCAGTAAGTGCAACTTTCTTGTTTATTCAGATTGATCTAGATATATTTATCTCCAAAATACACAAATAAACAGCTCTCAAACAGCTTCTCTACATTAGTAAGTAAGCGGGAGGGAAAGGGGGAACAACAAACCCTCACCTTCTGAATCATGAGCCAGGTCTCTGTTAATGAATTTTCTTTTCCTGACATTTGTCGGTCTCTCATTACAGTTTCTCCCACGCTGATTCTATAAACAGGAAAGATCAGTTACTTTAGAAATCTGAGGGTTCCTTTTCTTTCTTTTTTTTTTTTTTTTCATTTAATCACGAATACTCAAAGCTGGCATGGATTCTTTAGATTTTCAACAGGGAAATTACTGTCTTGCAGCCTTCAGTTTCCAGCAAAAGACACTGCTGAACACCTAAGGTCCTCCAAAAGATTCCTGTGTCTAAATGCAACATATTTCTATCTACGTGACATCTATTGGAAAAGATACATATATAATGTGTTCAAGCAGCAACACAATACCAACCATGTATTTTTAGCATCCAAAGTACACAAACCTACACAATAGCACATAAATCCCCTCTGCATAAGCTACACAGAACCCAGATGAGAACATAATAGACTGCTTTGTTTCCCTGTGTTACTTATAACATTGTTTGCAAAGTCCTGAAAGCAATAAAAAAAGGGGGGGGGAAAAAATGTTAATGTTTGCCTCAACTTCATTCTTCCGAGTCTCGCAGGCAAACGCAGCCAGAAACTTTGAATGCAGCTGCTGCTGCTCTCGCCTCTCTCATCCGCTAATCATATGCATGATTTTTTTAATCATCCCAAAACAGTCTTTAAAAGAACATGACGCTTTACTGAAATAACTAAGAAGACAGGCTCGTCTCGCAGGCGAAGATCCCAGACGAAGAGCGGCCACTACAGCGGCAACAAAGCAGAGACCCTGTCTGCAAAACTCCCCCACAGAAAACAAGTCGGAGGCAAGTTTATAAACACCAACTTGGAACCGATCACTCACATTGGTGACCATGTAAGGCACTTGCTGGTCATAAAATCCATCCATTCTGCAGCTCTTCCACAAGTCCTAGCTCAGTGTTTTATTTGCTGGGCATTTGATCCGGAGATTTCCTCGGGATCTGGACTCCAATCAGCCTGGAGGGGAACACAAGATGGCTTTTAGATTTACAAAAAAAAAAAAAAAAATAAGAAAAAGAAAAAAAAAATCATGAATGAACTGCTTGAATTTGCATAGCTAATTAACCTCAAAGAGTCCCATTCATAAAAAACAACCCTCCCTTCTCTGCTTTCACCTGGGTTACACGCTCCCGCCAGGGAAAACACGGAGCGAAAAAGGCACTTGGAGGCAGCGGTGGAAAAAGCGAGGCGAGAGGCAGGGGGTTATTGACACTCCCCGGTGTGCTCCGCTCGTAATGGCGGGGCTCCCCGCGCACCTCGCGGTACGGGCAGCCGCGGGCACCGACACACGGACGGACACACAGACACACACGCGCACACACATTCTCCTCCCCCCGCCTCGACTCCCTCCCCCCCCTCCAACCCTGCGGGGCGGCGGGCAAAGTTGCGCCAAAGACCCACCTGAACGCCACACGCGACGGTCTGCAAAAAAAACCCCTTCGAATTTAATAAAAACATTTAATTATCCTCCCCCCCCCCACCCCCCCGCCGGCGCTTCTTTAGGAAGCGGCGAGCGCCACTGACAAGAGCTCAATCCCGTGGTTTTTCCTCTCCTCCTCCTCCAGGGGCCCCCGAGCCGCGCCGGCGGATCCCCGCCGCCCATTGGCTCCCCGCGCCCCCCGCAGGATCGCCGGATCGCCGCCCTGCCCCTGCCCCCGGGCCGCGGGATCGCCGCCCTGTCCCTGCCCCTGCCTTTGCCTCTGCCCCAGCCCTTGCCCCAGCCCCTGCCTCTGCCCCAGCCCCTGCCCAGGCCCCTCTCGCGGCCGCGGGGACGACTCACAACTCGGGTGCCCGCACGACCCCCGGTGGGCAGGGAGACCTCCCTCCATTCGTATAGTTTGTTGTTAAAACCGACAAAAGTTTAGCCTCCTCGGCTCCTGAAAGCAAAAAGACCCGCTCTTCTGTCCCATGGCAGAGCGGGTCCCGCAGAACTTGGCCGGGAGGAAAAGGCGAGCGCGGGCAGGAGCCTTTGAGGCAGGCTTTGGGGGTCTGGTGCCATCCCAGGGCTGTTGGTAGGGGTGTTTGTTTTCAGCTGAATCATAGAAACCAGTTGTTATTCCTACGGGGATGACATAGGATTTGTGGACAGTTTGGCAGCATCCAGACAAGAATATAGAGGGATTTCTTTTTTGGTGCTGCGGTGCCAGAATCAAGCTCAAGGTCCTGAGTTCTCGAAGAAAGTAAGCTTTCTTTTCTCTGTGTACAGTGGCTGTTTGGGGGGCTGTGTCCAAAAGCTCTTCGCTTTCTGAGCTGCCAAAACGCACCAAAGCGGAGCGTGTGGTTTCCTACAGCAGCTATATTTCTCCACTAAATTCCAGGTATCAGAGGAATCAGGTGATAAATTTAGTTATTCCTGATGCTGTCTTGCTGGGAGATATGAAGTTTCAGATTTATACGATCTGATGAGGTACCACAATTAACAGGCAGAGCCCCAAGCTAGCAAGTCCAGCTTTGCCCTCAGCCCTTTCTGAGGGTTTTCTTTATAGCTGGGGTGTAAAGGCAACTGAAAAGAACCCCTGGTTTTGCATAAATTGCCTGCAGTGGTGTTAACAATATGGAGGTTAATTCTTCTGTACTACTTTATTTTGAAAATTACGATTGTTTTGCTACACTGTATTCGGTGCATATTACTTTCTGTCACAACCTTTTCAGTTTTATTTTCCTTTCTGATCTCATTAATTCTACTCACTTGCCACTTGTCCTGTCCAGCGAAGGAATGGGGAAGTACCACATTCCCACCACTTCTGTCCTTCCCATATTGCCTTGTCAGGGAAAACGTCCACCACCAGCAGCTTGGTTTTGTGTTCTTGCTACTTCTGTTTCCTCATATACACCCCAGCACATCTGGAATTGCAAGAAAGTAATTATATTCTAAATGTTGTAGAAACCTGTAATCATTTTATTGTGTTCTTGGCCAAGTCCCTTAAGCTGCTGCTCCTGTAAGCCGCTGTTGTGACATCGTAGGGGAATAAAACTCTACCAAATACTCCAGGTATAAATAAAATTTCCTGAATAATGATATCATCATTTTCTTAATTATACCCATACCAACCTTAAAGCAGATGCTGAGCCAGGAATGGTGGACTTGTGGGAAGGCTGTGGCTACCAATCTGTCCCTAAGGAGCACACAGCCACATTAACCCATGGACCAGCAGAAGTTACTGTCTCCGGTTGTCCACTCACCCTGCTGACTGCCTTGTCAACAACCCCTCGAAGGGCTTTATTTCACTGTGTACCGTTCCTAAACCAATATCAGTGATGGATTGGCTTATCCTTAAACAGTGCACTGAAAATTGGTGTGTCAGTAAGACAAGCTGCTTAACCCAGCCTCATTTGAAGTTTCTGAGGGATCTCTGGCCCATCAGGTATTAGGTACCGCCTGTGAAATTTGCACTGCTGGTTCCCATCTTGCACTTCTCTACACCGTGGCCAGCCCTTCATAATCGCGGCACAGCACCATGGCCACCTTACAGCACATATTCCCCCATGGCCGCAGGTTTGGCACCCTGGTTTATGACAACATTGGCCCTTTGCAACAGCCAAGCTCTCCAGGCTTCCGGTTGGGCTGTAATGTTAAGAGAAGTTGTGCATTAATGGTGTCCTGTTAGGAGACATTCTGTATTGCGTGCTGTTACTGCACACCACATGCCTCTTCCTTCCCTCCTCCCCCTAGCTACCCCTTTCACGCTGCTGGGGAGGAAAAGAAGACTAAAGCTATTTTGAAGCCCTCTTTATCCTCATCTTTGTTCATCCACTATGCTGAGTGGTACTCAGGGAAGCTTCATTAACTGTTAAGAGGTAGATGCTTATAGGAAAAAAAAAAAAAAAGAAAGAAAAAACAAACCACCCACATATCTACTGGCAACCCACTCCAAGATCTGTGTGCAGAAATGCAGACTTGTACCGCCACCTGTCATACCTGTCTTACATGTAGACTGGTGTGGCCCCGGTAATTAGTTTACGATTTTGCATGTTTGTCCACAATTTTTGCAACTTTGTTTTGCTTTTTTAAATGAAGGTTTTACGTTTGAACTATCGCTTTCACAAAACTGTACTCTTAAATGTCTTTTTAAAAATAATCCCTTTAGGAAACTAGAAAGTAAACTCAAAAAACTTTGTTTTTTAATTGAAAAGACTGAACGTTTTTTACCAAATTGAAAATATTCTAAAAAAATGTGCTGAATTAGTTTTACTTGAAAAAATTTCTTTAAAAATTCAGCTTTTCTAAAGGTACTGCTTTAGAAGCAAGATATTTGTTTTCTTTTAGAAACAGATGTGCAACTACACCATAAAGCTTCAGTACATATTGAAAATTATATATGATTTCCATTTCATAATGGAAATACATACTTCACACACTTATCTGAAAGAGGACAAAGATACATACTTTTTTTGCTTGATTTGACACACTATGGAGCTACAAGTAATTGCTGTAGCATAGAAACTAAAATAGTAAATCCAGACAGACAGAGCAAAGAGATTTGATAAACACTGGTTTCTCCTGGAAAATGTGAGAAGAATTTAAGCATCTTTTAAAATAGAGAAATAAATGACCACAATTCAATATGATGAAATCTAAATTCATGATGGAAAAAAAATAATATGAACTGACTTGATAACAAGACAGACAATTACACTCAGAAATGCTTTATGTTGAAAAATAAACCTTCTGGACACCTTCATAAAATTATGTTTATACAAAAGAAAATCCCTCAGAAAAAAGGAAAGTCAAACTTGAACTGTAATAGGCAAGTGAATTTCTAAACGGCATCAAGTTAAAAAAATCCCGCTTGTTTTTCTGAAATTGTTTAGCCTAGGCATTCTTCCCAGGCATTTCCCTGGTAAAAAAACTGATGTACTTATGGGCCTGATATACAATAAATGGGATTTCCTCAATCCAAGCAACTGTTGAGCGGCAACTTTTAAAACATATTTTATGGAGTCTGCTATAGACTAACAACTAAGTGTGTGAGTGACTACAGCAAAACCATGAAAACCTAATGAGATTTCTGACTGATAAATTAACCCCTGACCACATTTTAACCTCCTGATGCTGACTCTTTCAGCAGGTTAACAGTGCTTATTTTATCATGATGCTACTGGCATACAACAAAGTAGTATAGAACAGCAAAATTAAAAAGGTAAAAAACCAGAAATAAGTAGGGCAGATACTTGACCAACTGCATGGCTTTCAGTAAAGCCTTTGCTTCAAATGCAGCATCCAGGACTGAACCTTAAATTAGGAAAAAGGAAAGCTCGAGTAGGAAGAAGACAACAGATGATGATTATATCCATACACTAAACTATCAGATGTGGAATTGAAAGTACATGCAAACACGTGTCTTCAAAGGAAGAAGGAAAAAAAACAAAGAAGTAATCCCAGTTTGACTGTTTTTTACCATATGGAATAATAACCCCTTACATACTTATGTTGTAATTTAGAACTAGCATTGCGCAAACCTAGAGGCCTTCACAAGTAAATGCATTTAAATGCCTATTTACCTGATAATGCAATGCATCCATCGGTAAACATTTATGTACTAGAAAATTATACTAGCCAGGAAAACTAAAATTAAGATATTCGACAAACAGTGCAAGAAACCGGAAGCTGAAACAGATCTTCTATTGCAGAAAGGTGAAAAGTAGATTTAGTTTAATAATATTTTAGTTTAATAGTATTTTCAGCCTTTATCATAACCAGGACTTCAGATTTAACTCTAAAATGTTAACTGTAAAAGCCTTAGAAAAGAGAAGGCTTGGGAACACTCTTAGAGCACTAGCCCATTTGTTGGAGCAAAGTAATCTCAGTATTGTCCCGGCTCTGCTAGTACTCTGCTGGCTAATCCCTGCACATGCAGCCCCTGTCATCTTGCTGGGGGTATTTGTGCCTATCAAGTGAGACAATGCTACTTTCTTCATTTGAGAAACACTGTTGAAAACGATAGAAAGTCTATTACTACTGATTGTGGAGATGCTCGCTGCACCTGGCTTCTTGGATTGCCCTAATCTGGCTCCTTCTAAATCAATAAAGGGCAAAAATCATGCTACACATACATAGTAATGCATACACAGTAACTTCAATAATGGTTACTACAAAACAGGAATGGATCATCTAGACCTGTGAACTGATGCTCAGGAAACAACGCTCAGCCCTGCACACCATCACAACCAAAGCAGTAAACAGTCCTCTACCACAAACTACTAGACAACAAGTTAAATGACAGTTCTACTGGCTCATATAATCATCACTATCCCATCTCAACAATGCTCATTTCCTGACCAACTAAGTAAATCAAAAGAAAATAAAAAAAGATACTAGCCCAGGACCTAATAAAGCGATATAGGATTCACCGGAAAAACAAACCAACCAAAGACACGCAAGTGTAAATTGTAGTAGCTTCTTGCAGGGTCATTGAAGTTCCCAGCTTGCTCTCCTTGGGATTACACTCAAGAAATGACCAGCCATGATTAAGTGATAATAACGTAGCCTAGAAGTCATTTGGATATCAAACCAGACAAAGAATTTATCCACAACCCCTAATCTCACAGATGGCTTTAATCTGCATGTCCTCCCTTATGAATACCAAGAGAGAATCATGCAAACACTTCAGAATCCTTCACATACTTTATGTGAGATTTCTGCCCCGCTGTAGTTCACGGAGGTTGTAGAAAACCTTAAACCTCCTGATGCAGTCATAGCCTAAGACAAACATGGAGGAAGGAAAAGGAAGAGAAATGCTTAAAGATGTGTTTACTAAGTTGGCTGGAAAATCTGTCATTTAGAAGTTGTTCAGTACACATTAAATTGCTTTAATTGTGATTTAAGCCCTCCCGACAGCCTGAAATCCAGAAGACACAAAGATGCTATCAAGTGTCTTTTCAGAATTACAGATTCTCACTCAAGATCACTTTTGGACATGCTCAGGGCTTGAACACAGGTATTAACATAGCAGCAAGAGGTCTGTAGAGAAAAACAATGCTATTTGTTAAGAGGGTGGGTATAATGACAAAAAAACAAACAAGCTTTTGCACCCAAAGAAAGGTCTTATGTTATTTTATTTTTTTTTTTAGTAACTGCACCAGCTAGGCTAGAAAAAATATGACGTCTCTACAAATATTCATTTATGAATTTTGGCAGTTACAGCAATGATCAAAACTGTTACTATTAGCAGACAATGGCTGTATTGATACTACATCATATTATTGGCATTGTCATATCTGCACTATTAATAGGTTTATTATCTGTAACTCTCTCTTATTCTCCTTGTCTTCCCATCTGGTGCTAAATATACGTGTGAAATCATAAACACATATAACCATTAAGACCTAAATAAAATGTCCATTTTCAAATGAGTATTCCAGGAGAAACAATACTAGTGTCAAAGACAGAGGACAAAATCTGAGCCCAGCTCCAAGCATATAAAAATAGACACTGAAAAGGAGATGTAGATTACTTAAGAAAGAAAGGAGTGAAAGACAGTGAATAATATTTCTTAATGCTTTTCTAAATAGTAAAATCCCGTTTTAGTAGCAGATGCAAATAATAAAGACCTGTGTAAAGCATGACATTAGTTCAAGAGCAGATTTGTTGTAAATGCTGTTTCAGAGATAAAGCCTGCCTCAATCTCAAGTCAATTAGGAAGCAGTTTTGCTGGCAAGATGGTGAGAGGTATGTGTTGCCATTTGTGTTTGGGTGAGGAATTATTTTTTTGTGTCCATTGGACGTGTATTTGTCATGGAGTGGCTGATGCAGGGGAAAAGGGCTTCTGTGAGGATAATCAGATTGTTTACATTATGTTCTCAGTTTTACCATATGTAATATGTTGTAATTTTCAGTTCCTGAGAATGCCATCCTTGCAGCAGGGCTCTGTTGTGCCTGTGAAGATCCTGAAAAAAGATGCCAGTCTCTGCCTAGAGAGCATAGGCGTTCGTTCTTTAGACAGAAATTAAAATGTGTCCTCCTTCCTTCCCCCCCAAAATGGTGTCATTGAGAGGCAGAGATAATGAAACAGGCAGTAGCAAGTTATGGTTTCTATATGTGCCAGGCAGAAGCATTTTAAAGTACACAACATATGAAGTTCCTGAGCTTTCCGTGGGATATTTTCCCTCACAAAGCAGAAAGTAGCAAAAGCAGGGCACCGAAGGCTTCTGTTATTGCTTGCACGGCTATTACAGCTATCAGGTGGCTACCTAGAACAGACAGTGTCACAATCAGGGTAGACTACATTGAAAGGAGCCAAAGGCGAAGTGCTTCTATGAAGATGGTTGAGGAGAACATGGAAGCCAAGGGAGGATGCCAATAAGGACAGGGAGTCAGTCCTTAGCAGCACAACACGGTGTGTGCAGGCAGAGGTGCCACCCCAAAAAAAAATTATAAAAAAAAAAGTGAAGTTCAGAGCTAAGAAAACTGCAGGTAAGTAGTGGCTGAGAAGAGCTAATGTTTTCTTGACAGCAAGGTTTAGATTGAGGACTAGACAACTATTTACCATGTGGTAAATTACCATGTGGTAAATTCCTCACCGGAAAGAAATTCCAAGTGGGAAGAAATCATCTAAAAATGGAGCCTAAAATAATACGTACAGACAGGAGTGGGATGTACAACAACTATAGGCCAGAGTCCCCGAAAATGAGTTGTGCAAGTCTTCACAAAAATAATAAATGTCACAGAGGATATACCAACACAATAACATTTGAACCCTTACAATCATAAAATAGGCACAGAACGTTTAGAAGCAAGGAGCAATCTTTCCATTTGGTGAACTTAATACATTTAAAAACTTTCATTTGCACCTTCCAAAATCTGTTAGCAAGGTAGGAAAGCATAACTACACCTGTTTTTTGAAAAAGGAAAATTAGGCTCTTGCAAGCACACCAAGGATCAATAAGAGGGACAAATGTTGCATGCTGGGAGGATTTCAGTCATATTCAAGGACTTCATTGCTTCTCTGACCTAACTAGATTGGGTCACCAAACTCTGCTCTGATTTTAGAGGCTTCTTCCACATAGAGTGCACAAGGTTACCATCATTCGCAACTTTGCAATTCATTATTTTTCAGTATTTGATAAAGAGGAGAGAAGGGAAGAGCATGCAGTCTTTGAAAGTTAGGTATTTAATTTTTAAAGTATCATGTTTTAATAAGGCATTCTTTTCTTTAAATTACTGGTTCATATCGGATTTTATTTTGACCTAAAGATTTTTTTGTCTGTTTTGAAGAATAAATTATATTTTAAAATCTGCTGCATGCAAACAAAAAAAAAAAAATGGAACTGGAAAGCAGGACAAGTATGCGACAAGGGCCAAATAGGGCAAATATTGTCTAGCCCCACACGCTACTGCTGCTCTTAGAGCCGCGTGTTTACCTTAGTGAAGTGAACAAGATGAGATGACTGTAGCTTAAAGGAGGCTGCCCAGGAAAAGGAGCATCTTGCTTTCTTAAGTACCTTGCTATGGATTCACACAGTTTTAGGCTTTTCAGGCCTGCACAACCATAGAAGAAGTCACCAATGACATATGCAAAAAATTGGTTCTATAACTAAAATACTATGTCTTCTGAGAACTGTCTGATGCCTTAATAAGCAGTGTGGTGCGTGTCATCCACAAAGAGTGAGAGGGATTCTTGTAGCATAGTGACATTTCATGGTTTTACATTTCTTTCAAACACATTGCAGGCTGCAGAAATGACTGTAAGTGTGGAAAGCCTTTTTTTTTCAAAAGGAATTTCATAGAATCATAGAATAGTTAGGGTTGGAAGGCACCTTAAAGATCATCTTGTTCCAACCCCCCTGCCATAGGCAGGGACATCCCACTAAATCAGGCTGCCAAAAGCCCCATCCAACCTGGTCTTGAATTTCACATAAACCATTCTGCTCCATGTATTTCCTTTTGCATGCTATTCTCTCTATTCATTTTTATAATAAAAAGCAAGTATAACTGAGTAGTAAAGCAGAGATTTTGAAGCCAAAGTCTATACAACTCTTTTTTTTTAAAGGAGGAGGAGGGAGTAGAGATTTTAAGAAATTTTCCACTGATCTTATTTACTCTTCACTGTAGCTTTTTATTTGGTCCTTGGATTCCTTAGGTTGGCATGGTGTTAAGTTGGGTGGTACCTGCTCCTCACACGAGTTTGGAAACACCGTAGACCAAGGCTTACAAGTAACTGAAGATTTTTGTGAGGGGTTTTCAGAGGGTCTGCAGGAAAAAATGCACTATTGTGAAAAAGATCCACAGAAGCAGCTGCTCTTAAAATGTCATGCATAGACACAGCCAGAGTTGCACATAGTTTCCACTACTTTTGAAAAAAAAGTATTAAAATAAAATAATAATAATAAGAAAAAAAATCAGTTTAACAAATGCCAGTCAGTCTGAATGGAAATTTTCAGTTTGGCAGAATTTCAGAAGTGGAATGGCAGAACAGAGGCAGAAGGATTTGACATTTATTTGCTTGTGTTTCAAAATCACATCTTGGTGGAGAAAGAGGGAAGGAGAAGAAATAAACATCTCTAAGAAAAACAGCAATGTAAAAGGTACAGTTCATGTCCGATAGGACTCAGATTATGTAATCATATTATGCCATTCATATCATGATCCATTTTATTTCTTAACCTAAGATTTAAAATACAGTAATCATATTTGGCTTTTGAACATAATGGGCTTCACTGGCATTCATTTTTTCAATTTTAGTTTTGGTTCATCTGTATTTATTGTAATTTTAGTTTCAAGTGCTAAGTTTAGCTCTCTTTCAATGTTAATTGCTATGTTTATTTTTCTTTTTAATTTTCGAGGCCTGCAGTACAGTTTGAACTGGAGATTAATTAAATTCCTGGTAAATCACATTCTAACAGGAAATGTTGGAATCCCATTGTAAGCAAGGCCAGGCTATATTTAAAAAAAAATAAAAATAAAAATTCATTCAGTTAGGACCCAGTGCCAATAAGAACAGAAGCTCAGAATGACATTAAAGTCCTCAGACTGTACATTTGCCTCAGGAAAACTGTAAGAATGTAAGACTTCTTATATCTAAGGTTACAGTCCCTGAAATCTGGTACTTTATTCAGGATGTTCCTGTTACAAACTCTGTTGACTCTATTATCATCTCTATGCTTTCGATGGTGGCCTAAGGAGGAAAGCTGGCTTCTATTCACATCTTACAAAGGAAAGCTCAAATTTATTAAGCACAGTCCCCTGAGTCATTGTGATTTTTTGTTTTTTTCCCATACAGGGAAGATACAAAAGAAAACATATGTGAATCACGGAACTTTGTTGTGTGCTTTCTCTTAATGCTGATTTGTTTTATTAACTCTGATTACTAAATTACATTTTGCAAATGTAATTCATGGCAAAACCATGTACCAAGTATTTGAAGTCTAGGACTGGGCTATGAGTCAAAGAAAAACCTTCCAAGAAAGACTTTCAGTTTCCTAACTTGATACGACTTTGTTGCCTCGTTCTCTGGACTGGACGCCATTCTTTACTGTCAAGTTCTCTTCACAGAGTGTCAAAATATTAATTATAAACACTAAAAGATATAGGATGAAAATTATCCTTGCCTCCCATGGGGGTTTATGTCATCCATCATAAAGAGGCTGTCTTAGGTACAATTTCTTTGGATGGCATGAATACAAAGGAGCAGCAATATACGCAGTAATATACACTGAATTATTCACATATCTCTAATCCAAAATGACCAGCAGCTACAAAGAGAGATGCTGGCCTAATTTCCAGTATATGGTACAGTAATGAGGGGTGATTGAACTAGTGCTTCGGTAACTTTTTTAGCTCTCCTCCTTACTAGAAAAGAGCAACTGTAGACTGCACTAATTTCTTCAGAGCTGAAGAAAGGGCTTGATCTCAGGTCGCAAAAGACTGAGTCAGTGTTTGTAAAAGTCCTTCTACATCTTTAGAAAAGGTATGAGATTTCTGCACTTTCCAACTAATGATTGCTTCCTAGTGGCTTTTGATTCTCCAGAAGGGACCTGATGGTACAGAAGTAGTTTCTGCATAGAGTAGCTTGGATGCTTCTATAGTCTTTCCATGCTGCTTTGCTGCAACAACATAGTAAGTCAAAACAGTCAGAGATATTTTATTGTAACTTCTAAATATTTCTCATCTCTCCTGTGGCTCTTCTTAGCAATAAGGTCTTTTATTGCATGTGAGGCAGTCAGCTAAATGTAGCTTACTGTGCAGCCTATGAAATTTTGCAAGCTCACTCAGAAAGCCCTTATCAGAGCTTAAATTCAAAGTTTTCTCCTGAAAGCAAAAGTACCTCCCTGCTCAGAGCTAAGAGAAACCAATACTTCTGGCACTTCAGTAAAAAAAACAACAATAAAAACACATCGTCTTGTAGGGAACTAAGCTTTTTGGGAAAATGCTGGAATGGCAACTCAACGAAGTATCCACATTGCATATTTCAAAAGTAGCGGTTTTATATTAGGTTTAATATAGCAGGGAAATCTGTGCTGCCAGTACTGTCTGACAAACATCCCTCAGCTTTTCCAAGGGGAACAGTTCTAAGGCAAGAGTGCAGTTGAGTCTTGATGAGCGTTTAGGCTTAGGCTTCTGAGCAAAGACTGTCAACAAGAAAAGTATTCTTGCCAACTGTAGTGGTGCTTTTGCAAGACCCCTAAACACAATTTATTTTTTCTGTCTGAATATAGCATTTCTTGTATTTGTCATGCTTTCCATATGGATGTCATCTGCTGTTCTGAATGTTTAATGGTGCAATGTAAGTATATAGAAACATGTTCAGAAGCCCTCTCTTATCTGTACAAACATCTCTGGAATCAACTATTACAAAAATACTACACATAGCTTAGAGTGAAACACAAAACATAACTCACCTCAGCATGAGCAGAAAGATGCAGTCATCCTATTTATCACTGTTAAGATAAACTAGTAAAATTCAGAATGACAATTACAAAAAAAAATGTAGCTTGCTTACTTAGCCTGATGATGATAGTGTCATATGCTGTTTATTAATAGCACTTTTTTTTTTAATACAGTGATATAGTAACTGTTATAGTAAAAGAGAAAGAACTATCAAAACTGTTAAATATCTAACGAGCCACATCTAGCAACCCTAAAGAAAGGATCTGGAAAATGGCAAGAGCTGACCAATTCACTCCACATCATCAGCTGCATGACTTTCAGCATGACCTCTAAGGATCCTTATTTTTTTTTTTTTTTAAGAAAAGAATGTTGTTGCTTTAGTTGGTCAAATTCTGTGAATGCCCCTTGGAACAGAGCGCATTTCACTAATGCTAAAACAAAATGTACCTCATCAGTACAAATTTAATACAAGAGTTTTATTTTCATTTTGGTTATTGATACTGTTGTGATATTCTAGTCTAACTTATATTAATTTTATTGTTCTGACTAAAGTTTCCAGAGATTGTGATTATGCAAAATAAGCTCAAGTCAACTAGAGGGCTGTCCTTGGTAATGCCCGGTGTGAATAATACTAGTAGGGTCTAGAGGTCTTGAGACAAGACTAGGAAAGCATATACTTGTCATATGCAATTATTTAGTTTTGTACTGAAGGACAGAAGGCAAAGCTTTAAATTTTCTAACACTTTTACGTCCATTGAAACCAGGAAGAGGAATAACGTTGTGCTGAAAGGGGGTAAGGGGAAAGAATGTAGACTATCACCCGAGGAGTCTGATTTACAGGAATTACATATCTTTTTCCCTGTGGAGATGGGCAAAACATATAGCACATGCAGTAAAAAAAATGTCATCACATCATCACTAGGCAATCAAGTGGAGTGTACGTAACCAAAGGCATTTTTACAGTGACAAATTGACAAATTTTGCTTAAGACTTTCATATTACTTCAGAATTTCAGTGAAAACATTTTAGAAAATGTTGATGGAGAGGACATGAAAATCTTATTCTTGCATTTCAAATCAAAATGGATTTTAATGTTAGATCTCAGCTCACACACATCACACACTACTGACAAGGTGGTAGCAATAAATATATTTAGAGTTGAGCTTGGTTTGGCTTGGCAAGCTGTGTTAATTGTATGTTCCATCTCACCTAATTTGCCTCGCATTTGGAGTAACTGAATTCCTAAAGTGAAAAGAGAATGCAGTTCTGATACTTGTGAAGGCTTCCTGCAACATGGTGGATTTTCCTTTTACTATATTTGAACAGAACAAGCAGAACAAGTGTGTGGGAAGAAACAAGGAGACAAAATGCAGCGGACTGCAGTGCATTTCCCTTGACCATATCAAACCAAAGAGATTCCCAGAGCTTTCCCATGCTTCCCAGAAACATCACCCACACAAGGAACACAGCCCAGCATGCCAAAGGACTGAAGCCTGGACCTCATCCCCACAAGTAAGAATCCTCATAGATTCACAGTTTAAGTGCTTCTGAGAACATAGCTTAGCTCTTTGGCGTACCACAAGTAAGCAGCCACTTTGTTTAAAAGTCCCAGCTGTATAGTAATCAGCACACAATTTAATCCATCCCTTCTCTGCTATGAAACTGCAAAAGAGCAGAATAAATAATTTTCATGAGCATCCATTGTGTTCAGCTATAATCTTTGCTTGAGCCAGTACTTCATTCCTGTAGGCGATAAACCAGTATACCACACAGAAATTCAACATGACTGTGAGTCTTGGGTCTCTAGTACAGATTAGAGAGAGATTTATTTGAGAGAGACGGCATAAAAGTAGGAGGGTGATAAGGATGTCACCCATGCCCAACAACACTACTCAGAATTATACATTTTTGTTGTCGCATGTTAAGGCAACAGTTAGAGTACTACATAGCACATCTCCCTCTGCCCTCCAACATTGCAGGTGTCTCCATCCCTAAGAACAGAGATCAACCCTTGCTAGCATCTTATAGACATTCAACAGGAAAGCTAAGGAAGGACTCTTTATCAGGGAGTGTAGTGATAGGATGAGGAATAATGATTTTAAGCTGAAAGAGAGTTGATTTAGATTAGGAAGACATTTTTTTACTGTGAGGGTTGTGAGGGACTGGCAGAGGTTGCCCAGAGTATTCATGGATGCCCCATCACTGGAGATGTTCAAGGCCAGGTTAGATGAGGCTTTGAGCATATTGATCTAGTGGAAGGTGTCCTTGCCCATGGCAGGGGGATTGGAACTCTATGATCTTTAAGGTCCCTTCTAACTCGAACCATTCTGTGATTCCATGATGTAAATATTTCTGATATCATACCACAAACAGAAATTGAAAATAGCATCAATAAGTACACCTCCTGTGTATTTGCATATAAACGATAGGTTTTTAAAATTTTGTTAAAAAATGTAAATTAATAGTTTATCTTTCTATATTCTCAAAATTTCAGTCTAAAGAGGAAACTGAGAAACACTTTAAACTTGAGAAGATTATTTAGTTCTATAATTATTTATTATCTTTTGTTTAGAGAATTCATTCTTATAATTCATTATCAAATGGATATCTCTATGTTTTTGAAAGGAAATACTTTGCATCTGGAGAATTAAAACTATGGTTCTGACAGATATAAAAATGTCTAACCCCAGAAGGACACGTAGGTCCTAACCCATATTGAAATCAATAGGAGCTATCCATTACCAGCATATGCAGAAGTTTAAAGACAAATATAAATTTAGTTTTAAATGTCAACAATTTGGAAGAAAGCAATATTATTGATGTATGTGAATGAGATTGTGTTCCTTATTTGGGGAATTTAATCCACATCTGCTCAGGAAAGTAAAAAAGATAGTCCTTCGTATGGATTTTCCAAAGACCACATACAAACTTCAGCTTGTCTTGAACTGCAGCATCAATACGTACTTGAAAAAGTATAGTGCATTAAGTTCTTTAATGCAAGAAAAAAAGAAGCCCTAAAAAAAACCACCTCAAAAAAACAATAACAACAACAAAAAAAAGACACTTCACAGGCTAAACACCTTTTTCTGGTTTGACATCTACCTACATGGATGAGTTAAACGTGTCTGCCAAAATTTCTAAGGATTCTGAGAAAGAATTTACTTGGAAAGAAGAGTGCTATTTATATCTCACATTTTCACATCTATAGGGTTTTAGAGACATGGTTTTAGATACCGTTAATTTTTGCTAAAGCATTTCACTCTTTTCTGTCCTTCTGATTTGACTGCACATCAACTATAGGAGTATTTCCTTTGGAGGTCATGTGTGACACACAACCATAAATATCTGACATCTTCTCCAAAGCATGAGCTGTGGTGCATTTTCTAAAATATACAAGCATATAAACTGCATCTTGAGAATCTTAAAAGTGCTTTAAAATCAATAATTGAGTGTTTTGTATGAGCATCATCAACTCTCTAGTGATGGCTTAAGAGGACTTTAAAAAAAGGTCATTGTGTAATACTTGAGAAAGTGTAACTCCTCTCACCTTCAGCATTAAGACACCTCTTCATCTTAAATATAATTGCATAATAATTGCATATGAAGCAAATAGTTTACTTTCACATATAGACATTGCATACCAAAATAATATTTTTTGTAGGATGACTAAAATTTCACTGTAGCTACTACATATAAGGACACATAGAAGATTTTGGTACATTGCTTTTGGAAACAATATAATCCCCATGTATTTAAAATCCAATTCTATAAAAGACTAACATACTCAAAAGGTAGTGTAATTCATTACACTGTAGTTGACGCATGGCTTCCAAACATGGATACTGGTCCATTTCAGACCATTGTAATTTTTTTTTTTATTCTTAGTGCCATAGCTTTTTAGGCACATGCAGGAGAAGTTGCATAATGGGTTTGTTTGTGCTAACACATGTGACCTAACCAGCTGTAATGAGCAGTGGTGTGTAAATGACTCCTACCTCTCTGGAGAGGACTTTAAGAAGGTTTTCTGGACTGATTGCATACTGCTATTTTGGTTGAAAAACATAGTTTCTGGATGCCAGTTAAGCTTTGTTTCACAGTAACTATTCAAGTGTTCTGTCCTTTCAATACTACACATCTGCTGATATGTAATTTCTGGGCAACTTCAAAATACAAAGGAAGGAAGGTGCCTATTCTCTTGACTTCCTGCAGAGAAACAGAGCAGAGGAGTAAGAATTTGTAATTTTCAACTTTGGCAACAAATCTCCCTACACCCAAATTTAGGTTACCAAGTTGTTTATTTGATATGGCCCTTAGAACTTCACTTAAAGCCGTATTAAGTTGGTGAAAATATTTGTTAACTTCAGAAGAGTTTGATCATAATAAACAGAAACCGTTATATGTTCCTTTTTTATTTTTCACCCTTCCAGTATTTCTTTCCTAAGGAATGTTTACCCTAATGTCACATATAAAATGTTTATAGATATGTCAAATGCTTTACCACTGCATTAACGTTTGTGAAGAAATTAAGTGAAACTTGCCTTCATAAGTGAATTTGAAATTTGTAGCATTGTGTTGGTGAAGGTAGGGACCTGCTTGTTTTAAACTTAATTGAAAAGGAAGCTATATTCCATAAGAATATTTAGCTCTAATAGCAGATTAGTGATTTGGCATGAAAAATCATCCCTTTAAATTTCACACTGTGCTTAATTTGTGTTCCGCCCCCAATGCCTAAAAAAAAATAATAAATCATAAGCCAAGGAGAGGAACATAAGCATTAGCTTTGAATATTCAATTACCTCTGCTTTTGTCATATCATAAACATACTTGCAGTGATTATTAAGACTTACCACAAACTAGTCTCACTAAGAAGCTTCTACTGTTTCACTGAGGATGCACACTGTGACAAAAAGGCGTTTGCATACCAAGAATCCAGTTTAATAATTTTTTTCCTGGAGGACAAGGCTAAAACGATGGAAAGCCAGACAATTCTGTGATTTTTTTTGTTCTGAACATGCTCTCCTTCAGACTAGCTTCAAAGTCCTTTGACCTTCTGTATCACTGGGTACACCCATAGTAAATTGCTGAGGATATGCAGAGGAAAGCAAATTTGATTCCATTGCAAAAATAATTTGGTGAAAATACGTCAATGGTCAAAATAGGTTCAATCTGAGGAAAATGGCATAGATGTGTTAGACATATATATTCTTATCTCAGGGCTGTTTTGTGATGCTGCAAACTAATAATCACCACAGATTATACCATGTCAATAAACTTTATTGCAAATTTCAATATCTCTACTCATAATGTTCCAGTTTTCTGCTTTGCATCAGTTATTCCAAAGGAAAGCCTCAGGAAATATGTAATATAGTGGCACACAGGTAGACAAAATAGAGTTGATTTTTGTATAGATATAGTGCATGCCAATGAATGGCTCTATAGAAACGTACCATAGTAATTTTTAAACCAAAGCTGCTTTATTAGTTAACATTTGAACTTTCAGTAATTCAATTCAGGATAGCGAGTTTTCCTGGAAGGTTGTACTGTATTAGAAGAATCAAATGCCTGTAAAATGCCTTTTTGGGCCAATAGGACTTGCTAATTGTAAATTGCAAGTCCACAAGCATGTCATTAATTCTTTACAGGATCTGCAGCAGAGTGCACTCAGTTTTCAGGTGCATGACTGGCTGATGGTAATGTCGAGCTTCTACAAGTCTCCACACCTTGCAAAAATAAAAACTCACCCACTGAAGTTTTATTGCTAATGCAAATATTACTACTGTAATTACATACTGCTATTGTAAACATGTGATGCAAGTTGTGTCTAGTTCAGGCAAAATCCCAAAATACATCTGACTTTCTAGTGAGAGGAACACATACCTCTTTGTGCTTGGATTTTATTTCAGGATTGAAGGTGCCAGTCTTAACAGATATTCAAAGTTTAAAAGACAAGAGGACAAGGAATGCCAAAATATAATAACGTCATAAAATTCTGATAAAATTTTATTCAATTTTTTTAAATTAATGTTTCTCTTTTCAGAACAGAATTTACTTCCATTCTTTTTAGTGTAAAATGCTGAACACATGCTGATCTCTGTGTAGAAAAAAAAGGATGATAAATGGATCCCTAAGAAGTACTCTTCAAATCACTGAATTACAAATCTAAAGCAGATTTTAACTGACATTTTTCTTCTATTTTCAGTTTTTTATAGCTAGCTGAGACAAATTGTTCTTGGCTTTTTCTTCCTTTCCAGTTCTCGTAGAACTACTATACAATAATTCTGTTTTTAAGAAATTCATATTTAAATTGCAAGCAGCAAGTGAATATGTGATTAAAAAGTTTAAAATTTATTATATTGCAAGGGCCTGAAGTGTAGCTAAATCAAAGCACTCCCTCTCAGGGGTGGTGGAGACTGTGTCAATCCTGTGAAGGGTATCTGTCAACTGCATGCCCCAAGTCCTCCATACTGTGAAATTTGAGGAGTTACTCAGGACAACAAAGCAAAACTGATTACACCACTGAAAATGCTGGATGGATCCATCAATGTGAAAACGTGATAGAAATGGAAGGGCATGCTACAAGTGTTAGATACCCTTTTTCTTGCTCTGTGGACTGAAGAAGATACTGCTTTTTCTTCTTACCTGGTCAAATTTAAGTAACAAAGGAATCAATACATAAACACTTAGGAGAGAACTAGATGGTGAATGATAAATTACAAGGATCAATTTAATAAAACCTATCAAGCCACAATAAACATAAGCCATCTCTGAAAAAAAAAGAAAAGATATGGTTTGCTGGGTAAAGTGATTGTAATTGTTTTAATAGATTTTAGTAAGGATGTTCATGCAATCTGTCCTAGAAGCTTTATAGAATAAATGGAAAAATAGTGCTGGAATACCCCTCAGGAGGCCATCAAGTCCATCCCCAGACCCAAGCCACACAAGGCACAAACCCCATCACAGCTAACACGTTTGTCTAACCAGTTCCTGAAAACCTCCAGCAACAAAGACTCCGCAATCTCCCAAGGCAAACTACTCCTGTGCTCAACTGTCCTTTACAGTAAGACTGTTGTTCTTAATGGTCAGAATAATCACATCACTCCTTGCCCAATGCAGAGACAAAGAACTCGTTCTTTCCCTTTTAGCATCAAATTTTAACATATAGAACCATAATATTTATATAATTAATATCTGGAATCTTCAACCTCAATTCTTACACCTTTGCGCACAACTAATCCTCTTGCCCTTGGAGTAAAATTAGCTGGGTAAATACTGCATATAGAAATATAAAATAGTACTCATTCCAGTACTAATACCAATAGTCTACAATCATGTATTCAGAATATTAATGAAAGGAAACAATAATTATCCAGGTATATGTTTTTCCATGAAGATAAATGCAAACTTATCTGATACCCTTAGAACCTCCACCATATTTTCATATCATTTATGCTGGTATCATTTTCTTACTACAGAAATGGATGTTAAAAATCAGATATAATGATAGTATCTTTTTTCACATATAGGTATTTATAGCTACCTGCATTCAAATAAAGATTAACATTAGCTGCCTATGGGGTTTTTAAAAGAGTAGCGCATAGATAAAAGCTACATTCTGAGCTTTTTTTTTTAGAATAAAATATTTCAGATTTAATAATGTAAAATAATCAAAGACATTATTGCAGTTGTAAGCTATATAAAAGAAACTATGACTTGAAGTCATAAATTAGTATTTACCAGAAGCTTCTTAGCAGCACACATAATTAGACATTCAATGGGATTTTTGTGTTATCAGCATTACCTTCATCATCTTCTACAGAGGTTTTGTTTTGCATATGGCAGTTGCTTTAAATTCCAATAAACTAAAATGTAACATAAAAACTGTTAGCCAAAATTAGGATTTTCTTCTAATTACAATTGTTTTCTACTGACATCTTTCCAACTATAAAGCAGTCAAATGCTGTATTATGTTTACTCTGAGTCAGCTTCTTAAAAGTATGAAGTAAAATAAACACACCTTTTCTTTCCTCCCTTCGTTTATTGATTTCTTAGCCATGCAGAGTAACCATTAATTGCTATCCTCAGGATTTGAACTTGCACTATTTCAGTAGCTTTGCACATGTGAATAGTCCAGTTGGGGTTCACAGCACTCTTCATGCAAGTGAACTTATTAAAATAAGGTTCTGTAACAGGTACAAAATATATATACTGTAACAAGTGGCCATTTTGAAGATAGCTAATGTGTATGCACTGTGGATATTTTTATGACCTTTTATACTTTATATCATGTAATTGTCAAAGACATGCAGTAATGATTCAAAGTGACATTGGACCAAGCGTGTCCATAGATGTATTCCATACATGTCAATGAATGTATCTCACACTTCTGAAAAAGTGACTTTTAAACTTCCAGTGAGGATGCAATTACAGAGTTCCTATACATGAATTGATATTGTAATATATCACTGTCTCCTACATTTCCTTTGACTTCTCAACCGTTATGATGTCAATGGAAAAAGTCTATACATAATCTGGCTACTGAAAGAAAAGGAAAAAGACAAACAACATTTTTTAACATCTTCTTTAGTATTTGAAGTGTAAATATTCAGCATGTTTAGATTCTATGTTACTAATCTATCTAAACAATAGAAATGGAGAAGTTCAGAATGAAAACTCATTTTATAGTTCCAAAGTACTCTGTCACTTATGAGCAGATTGCTGATTTTTTTTACCAGAATGGGGGCTTGTTTTGCTTTTGTAGTAGAAATGCTGAGCAATAAATTATTTGGATTATACACAAAAAAAAATTACATGGAGAAAAGAAGCTAAATAAAAACTTCATCTGCACTTCAAAGTAGCTTCCTACATCTTTGCTAGGATTTTCCAAGTGTAAAGGACAAGAGACAACTTCACAACTGTTATCTCAGTCATGCAAATAGAGAGTGAGTGAGTCTGTTTGCTACCTGTGGAATACCATACATAGTGCATCTCAGTCAATATGGAGCTGTCATGCAAACTCTTTTCAAACGATGTAAGTTTTCTTAGGCCAAAAGAAGAAATTCTGCTTAAGGCACAGAACCATTCAAGGCTTTTATAATACAATGTCCAGGCTAGCCATAACTGATCTTACGTAAAAGCTGCAGATTACCTTTGAAATAAAAAAATACTATGCGGCAAAATAACTCTGAGACTCTTCACCTTCCTTGGTTCAATTGAGACCTTTAATTTAATTTTACTTCAGGGTGTTTTCCTAGTTAATGAAATGCAATGTGGTAACGCAGACCCCAATGGAGATCTTTTGTGAGTACTATTCTTCAGATAGTGCACCTGTCTTTCAGATACTAATAGCTTCTTCAGTATGCAGCAGACTCCAGCATTTGGGGGATGGTGTGACAACGTAGATGGAGACAGAGGTATGACTGTAACCTGAACCTTGGTATAGATCTGTCTGCTTCCTACCTTATTGTTAGATTTCATGTCTCTTGACTGCATGCAGTATCTCACTTGACTCTTACTTTCTTTATATTGATGAAGACTTTGAAAGCCAAAAACCACTGTAAGGGCAGGAAATGCAAAGTGTGGTTGCTTTCTGCAGCCTATTATAAAATGAAATTGCTCAGTATCCTTTATGTAACATGAGGTTTCATTTATTGATTCAGAGTATCATCATCATACCAGAAAATTCTGTAATATATTGCTACTTTTCAACACAAGGGGGAAAAAATAGGGAGAAAAGAGAGAGAAAGAGACATAAACATAGCCTTGTCCTCTATTTTCTATGAAAGTCTTATTTACCCCACATAGAATACATCTGCAACTGCAAAGATCCAAGAACTTGTCTTTATCAAGAAGATGTCATCTTCCTCTGGACAAACTCCAAAATGATACCTCTAGCAAGTTCATAATTTTTATGTGCTGGAATGTTGACGTTCTTATGTTTCCTATAGCATCCTTTAAGGTAAATACCTCTACTTATATCTTTGCAAACTAATCCTGCATATTCAAGAAAACAAGCATGAATATATTCCTTTGAACCATCTCTAAGCCCAAGTGAAAATGATGTACAGAAACATCTGGTTGGTAATGGTTGATAAGGATGTGCAAAACAGATAAAAAAACCAACTTATCTTCTTAAATGGCCTATTCCAAATGGTAGAAGTACTTGTCTTTTAACAGAATTTATCTACTCTAAATTGCCTTCCTCTCTCCGAGAGATTCCCTGAAGATAATGCAAATACAGAATGGTAATGAATAGGGCTCCAATTCTTCATATTTATGAAGACATTAGTAATTAATGACTGAATGATATTTGGATATCGTAATTATGTAACTTATGGGAATGTCCAGATTTAGAACACAATACTTTTCTGCTGAAAAAGTGAGTATACATTCTTAAATCTTAAGGATCCTGATGCCTATCAGTCAAGGATAACAATAATTTTTAATGGACAAGGTAATCATAAAGAAACCTACAACATGGATTTGAGCTATACATTTTACAGGACATGAAATGAAGTTTTATCTCAGTGCTGGTTTACAAGCAGGCTTCAGGACCTTTCTACACTTGAAAATACAATTTTACACTAGTCATTCACAACTTCCTGACAGAACTGTAAAGGGCACCAGTCAGGAAGGCTGCTCAGGCACAAAACCCCATTAATTCATATTGTGCTACCTGCAACTTGCCAAGAAGGAAGTCAAAACAGGTGAACAAAGAAGTTTCTGAAAACATTTCAGAGGTGAACTGAAAGGCTGTTCTGCAGTAGATTATTTGTTGTCTGGCTAACATTCCAGGACAAACATAAATGAACTCTAGACAACATTACATTTGCTACCCATTGCCAACAAAGCATAAATAAGGATCCTCTAATACTCTTGGCAGGTAGATCAAATGGCCGCAAACCAAAAAGGTAGGAGGGGGGCAGAACACTAAAACCAAAGCAGTATGATAACAAAGCTCTCAAGGGTAATCCTATACTGCAGGAGGACAAATTAGAATTTCTCTTTCTTGCCCAGATTTTCAAACACATAGCTTTAGGGATTTTTCTTGTTCAATTTTCACTCTGCTCTACAAAGAAATGAATAATGTGCCTGTAAGGTGTCATAAAGAAAAATAAATTATCTTTACTATATGTCAATTACTATATGTCAATTACTATAAATAGAGGAAAAAAGTTTTTAAATTTAAAGCACAGAATTAGAAACAATGGTTTCCAGCATGGTCTAAACCCATCTCAGAAGATAACTTCTGCTATTACTCTACTTCCTCGTGTACTAGGTTCACAATCTGTTAAAGCATAGCTTGGTGCATATATATGTACGTAAGGTAACACGTGAATATTTGAATTTTTAAATGAAACTTCCTCTGGCTCATGGTATAACTCATTATAAGTGTCTAGCAAACAAACATCTATTGAGCTTTTCAGCGGAACTGAGTAAAATTAAAATTGTATAAAGAACTAAGCAAGAGTCTTTAGGACAAGATAATGCTGTTGACATAACTGTTCTTTAACATTTCTAAGAGTTTTATATGATTTTAGTATTAAGTTTCCCTGTGAGGTAAGCAACTACCAAATTTCCAGTGAATCGCTTGGCACTAAGCTCTACAGAATGCTTAAAAACCTTCTCTCTAGCCTTCAGAGTTTCTGTTGTCTTTACCACCAACCTATAGAATTATCATTGTTTTGTGTTACTGCATTTTCAACTGTTATTGTCTGCCTGAGGTTTTAATTGATGATCAGTACTTGTTCACTGAAAGGTATGGTGATGCACCAATAGCTATGAACTTCTGCAAGTTACGTTCCTGCCTCTAGCAGAGGGAAAATTGTACATATGCCTTTCTTGAAAAAAGTACAAGCTTTATTCTTTCCCACTTCACTGAAAATTAAAAAAAAAAAAAAAAAAAAAAAAAAAAAGCTGCTTTGAAAGCAACTGCTTTTACTTTTGAAGTTGGGTATATTGTTATCATTCACATACCTTAAATGGTAGCTTCAAGATTATGACTGCTGAGTACATTAACAAGCTTGTTAATTGGAACTGCACATTAATTTCACCAGTCTCCTTTACCCAACACACATAGAATGAGAGAACAAGTACTGCATTATGTGTATCTGTCCCTATTTAAGTATAAATTGTGTATTGATGTGAAATAAAAATTTCAACTTTGCTCATATAAAACACACACTGAGAGGAGCGGTGCTGTGAAGAATGTAAAGGACCGGCAGAAAATAAGACAACAGGTTTAATACTATAACAAAGAAGATGAGAGTAACTGAGCAGCAGGCCCAAGGAGTTATTTCCACGTGGATGGTAATTTGTGTTAGGTCAGTTGTCTTTTTCTAAGCAGAGGGCATTTGACCCTTCCAGTAAATAAAGTTCGCTAAATTGCTTCCTGTTTCAGAGTCTGAGAAACCAGAGGGTGAACATCCTCAAGAAACCCGTGTAGGCTGAATACGGCCAAAGTGGATGCTTCAGGAGATGCTTGTACTAGAGGAAACTTGATTTGCAACACAGTGAAGGTTGAAAGATCAAAGATCATGAAATATAGACAAAACAACAGTACAGACAATGGCTCTTCAGCTTTGTGAGTCACAAACCCCATAAGAACAAAAAGGTACCTGGATTCATCTTCTGTAACACAGTGAAAAAACAAATTCAAGTACAAAATGTTTTTCTTCTAACAAGAAGTATTAAAAGAAATAAAAAGTAAAACGCAATCGTGCTAGCTTGTTGCTGATTTTCTAACTCAGCGAACTAAATCGTGCACAACTAGTGAAATAAGCTGTACATGCACAACTTATAAGGTTTAAAAGATGAGGAAGAAAAAAAGAAAGAATAAGCATTTTTGAAATGGAAGTTTCCTATAGTGCCTATATTCTGCAATTTATATCTCTGTATTGAGGTACCAAATACAATCTATGAGATGATAACAATCAAAACATACAGGGACTTCACAAAACCAGAGTTGAAGTGTGGGATACAGTCTGATGGTAGGTATATTGTATGTTTGCTCTTGAGGCATGCTTTTACATTGCTACTAGGTAAGCTCAGTTTACAACATGCCCCACTCCCGTACAGGCATCCCACTGCTGAATAGTGCCCAATTCCACAAAACTATTAACAACATAACAAAGTGCTGTAGACAGACACACTTAAATTTAAATTTAGATTTCACTTAGATCTTGTTTAAATGTTTAGATGCATTGAAAGTCATTTGAAATGTTAGGTGAAACTATACTTCTAAACTGGAATACTTGTATAGGTAGGTAGTTTAGTTTTAGGTTGGCAATTGCCTATAGCAGCAGTTGTACATATCACATTACCCAAGTACTCAATTATTCTTTACTCATTCAATTTCAAACCAATTTTCTTAGCTTATTATAGAGAAGCAAGATTCGAGACAGTTCCCAGTCACCGAGGACAAGTACTTAGAAGAATCTCTTAAGAGTCAAAAAAGATCTTTTTCTTCTATTTTTTATTTAGTAAGATAGCATAATTTAAAATATTTTCTCCAAGGGTTAGGAGAGGTTGAGCTTTCCATGTCTTCTCTGGCAGTATTAACATGGGACTTGACATGCTTAGTATTCAATTATTAGTGGCCAATTTGCACACAAGGCCAGTAACGTGAACTGAAGTAGTACCAATATCTATTGGTACAAACTAATAATTGGTGCAAAATTTATACTCCCATCATATTCTTGTGCTGTATAAGTAGAAATGGCACATGTTTGTGGCAATTCTGTAATAACAACATAATTTACTTTAATAGGTACAGTATTGTACCTATTAACTTTCTTCGTAGTAATAGTTCAGCTAGAAATCTTGTGGCTGAAATTTTCACTGAAATCTATCTATATTTCAGCACATCACAGGAGAAATCTCAGGAAAGCACGTTTCCCTTTCAAAAAACCTCTTCTCCAAAATTCTTCACAGGAAAACTGATATTCTACTTTATGGAACAGTTTCCTCAGGTGGTTTATAAATTGTATTTAACTAACAATAGTGGCAGAATCACTGGCATAAGAAGTGGAGCTGAACTGTTGAAAATAGTGATTTCCATGCTGAAACAGATACAGACTTCTGTGTATCCAGGGAATTTGCATCCTCACTGACACTAGTGCTGTTAACTTTTCCTTACTATTAGGAGGCCAATTATAGCAGATACAATCAACTATGTCATCCAAGGGCATATTCTTACCCTCTTTCAAGGATCTCGCAAAAAATACTCCTGTGTAATACTTTTCCAGGGTCAGAAATATATGTCTGATTGATAAAATTCCTGAACTAAAGCAGACTACAACGAATGTTACTATGTTACCTATGTACACCAAGGAATATGTGAACTGTATTTGTGGAGTCTAATTTAAATTGTACAGGAGATCTAGATGTCCAGTGGAAAAAATTTAGTCTGCAGACTGAGAAAACGTTCTCCCTTATGCTTCTTTCAAAACAAGGAACTCAGGAGACCAAACTCATCCCCAAATAAAAGTAAGTTTATCTTTCCAGTGACTTAAGGAAATGTTTAAGTCAGTGTAGTCAGGAGACTTAGGATTCAATCATTGTAAATACAAAAACTACAGATTCGGTAACCATTCTTCCTTCTGACCCACTAAGTAGCAGCTATCGTGGCTGTTGTTCTCGGCAGGATAACAAATCTTACCCTAAGTGGAGGGAATCTCTATTTAAAGTTTGACTTGTAATGATTTTGAAGTTCTCAGTAAGATGTCCTTTTCTATGTAGTACTTTGCACATCAAATGTACTTCACTGAAAGAAAAATAGATGTGTCGGAGTTAGCCAGGAACTAAAAAGTCAAATTGTGTCCTCCTTGGTTATGATCATCATCAAAAAAGGGAAGGAAAAATTTAATTTAGCTAATGGTTCTATTGATGTAGAAAGCAACAAGGAAGCCAGTTGATGACACTACAAAGTGATAAATATAGTAAACTCGTCTCTACTGATGAAACAAATAAGCATATTCTTAGTAGATATAAATGTACTGTACACCTGTTGAATTGGAAAAGAACAATTGTACATTGTGGAAAGCTGCTTTAGAAGATTAAGTATGCAATGTATTATTATACATGCTCTTAAAAAAAGAGAAAGGTTACTATAGTAGAATCTACTGAAAAAATATGAAAGCATGTATTGGAAATTATCTTTTGGAATGGTTTAATTCAAGAAATACATTAATTGCGGAAGTTTCCCATGCTTACTTTAACAAAGCTCAATGCTTTGATAAAATAATGCTCTCAAAGTAAACGCTCAATGGTGATCATTAAATTATTTGAAGGAGTAAAGCACTGAAGGAATAGTTCTAGTCAGCTGCTGATAAACAGAGATTTATTTCCTATTTGTAGGAAAGTTTTTGATACTGCAATGTACTGCAGAATTTAGGAATGTGGTAGGTTTAGTTAGATTGCAAGGCAATAGGAGGTCTAAAATCAGACTAATCAGTATTGCATTTGGATTTTGTTTAAAGGTAAATTACTTGGATCCTTTTATCAGTGTTGTCATCAACATATTATCCACTACTGAACCTAGATTCTTCTCTATAAAGCTGCTAGCTGATTTCTTTAACAATTTGTTACCACTTCTTAGCCTTATACAGTAGGTCGCACTATTAGCTCTCTGGTGCTTATATAAGAGTGCAATAAACATACACATATAGACATTTCTCTCTCTTTCTGTAGTAAAAGGCAATACAAACTAATTTTATTTTTTTTAAAGAATAAACAACTAAGTTGCCAGTGATACAATATTTGTATCAGAAGTAGAATTATCTTCTTGAATAATTAAAAAAAAAACCTCAGAGTGGAAACTGTCTGTTAGAAGTAGCATGACAGGGAATTTTTAAAGAATTATCAATCAATGATCTTTTCCTGAACTGCTGAATGAAATCAAACCAAATTAATTTAGAACAGTTGGCTGGCTTTAAAAAATGCAAATTGCTTTTGACAGGTAAGTCTATTATAAATATGAGTCAGTTCATTATAAATATGAATCAAGTTTGCGTCAAATTAGCCATCATTTAGATACCTGATGTCCTAAAGCAAGATAAAGGGAAAACCTTAGAAATATTCCAATAATTAACTCTTAAATGATATGCAATAGAATGAGAGTGCCCTTTGTTGTTTCTGAGTATCTGCTTTATGGATTGTCAGAAACCTTCACTATCATAGGCTGGTCTAGTTGCCATCTTTCACAGCCCTAAACACACACAGAGAAGATGACAGAAAACAAACAATATCACAGTATGATATGTTTTAAGTCATGAGATCAGAAAACACCACTTACAGTAGATGTAAAGAAAAAAGAAAAAAAAGAGTGGAAAATGTTAATTTTTCTAAGTCAAGAAAAGGAACAAACCAACATCAAAAGTACACTGTGTTCTCAATTAAGACAGAGATGAGTGAAAATGTGATTTTCTTACCTACTATATGCACATAAGAAAAAAAACAGAGATCAGATTTGGAAACTGGAAATTCAATAATAGAAGTTAGATTAGATTGACTAACAAAATGTCTAAAGCACTGATGTATTAAAAAACCCCAAACAACCAGGAAATCTAATACAAACTTATTTGCTAGTCATAATGTAACGCAAGGTGAACAGACAAGCCCGTTCTGTGGGAATGCCAAAAGACGAGTGTGTAAAATCCACCCAGTTGAGAATGTCTGTCCCTGTTATCACAGCCACACCATCACAGCAGTAGTCACTGCTGCTCCACAGTGTCTGTCTTTCCCCTAAGCCAGTGGTGTGACCAGTTTAACTTCTAAATATTCACTGACAGAAAGGCTGCCTTTATGATTCTTTTCCCCTGCAAAAAGACCTCATGCACAGCACACACACATACAAACACACACACACTCTTCAAAGGTAAAGAGCATATTTGAGTACCTCAAGGAACAAATAGAGTACTGTTTTTATTGTTCTCCCTGTTGAAATACCTCTATTTGTGTTCCTAATTAAAACCTCAGCTCAGGTTAAAACCCAAATTCTTTGTTTCCACAGGTCCTTTTCCGATCCTTCCCAAATTCTCATTGACTAATTACAGATGCAAGGGAGGACAAGTCCACTGTCTCTTCATGAAAGAGAGAGAGATTGTCACTGCTTTTATTACGTTATCCAGGAAAATAGTGCTCCTCTCCCTCAACAACATTTGATTTGTGACTCCAGCAACAAAAAACTGGGACAAAATCAAGTAAAGTAAAGAAAAGGAACAACTTTGGCTTCACTTCTCTCTGCCTCAAGTAGTGGGCCAAGTACATCAGAAAGAAGGCTCTTCACACAAAGAAGTGATGTAATGTTTTCCTTATTGGATGAGGGACTAGTAAGAAAAATTATGGGCTGCAGTTTGTTGTCCAGTTTGCTGTGAGATAAGATGATCCTTATGCTTATCAAATTATAATTTGTATCTAGAAAAGAGATTTAAAACAAAACCCAATCAACAAACCCCTAAATTTACACTGAAGAGAATCAAATCCCACAGATCATTAACCTGTTCTATGCCAGAAGTCCATCAGGTACCTCAGAGCATTGCTCTCTTTTAGGATTTATCTTCTCTTTGTGAGCATATAGTGTATAAAAAGGCAGCACAGCAGCTGGACTGCACTACAGGGCTTAGTTCTCTTCCAGTGACCAAAGAAAACTGCTAAAATTCAGAGCAGAAACAACACTGAGTCATATATTAAATAAGCTAATCAACACATTTCTTAAAAATCTGCTTGAAAAAAAAAATCTGCAGCTGATTCTGAAACAAAAGGGATGAAATAAGTAACAGATAATTCTAAGGATGAATGTTCTTATTCAGTAGTGCTAGGGGTCAATTTTAAAAAGTAGAGAACATACGTTCCCTTTACCAGTTTCCAAAATTTTAATACTTTTATTTTAAAGGAGCTTTAAATTTGAAAAAAAAATACAGACATTGCGTCAAAGACTACCCAAAATTCTCCAGGAAGATTTTGCTTTTCTTATTAGAAAACAGACGTTTATTCACATTGCATTTTTTTCTAGATCTATATTCTCAAATAATTTTGACTTCTTTGCAACTGCAAGGCTTCATATATTAATCAACAAAATTAAATATTATTCTAATGAAACACAAAGCATGACTCATTTTGCTGGATCCAAATACAGTTTTGTATGAACAAAGAGATATCTTTGATGAAAAAGAACCGGAACAGTTAAATGTTACCACCAGTGGAACTGGAGGCGATAGATAAAACAAACATTTTTTACATAGGAACAAATACGACCCACTGTAACAAAATTGCTGAGGTGCACTTATTCCGGAAAGATATTCTTAGCCTGAGCAGTAAAGATTACAACACCTGGAACTCATTTGGAGCTATTAAATATCTGTGTTGTTTCACAAAAGTGAAATCCAATTCCATGAACTTTTGCAAAAAATTTCAGAAGGCTTAGATAAATTCTTGGAAAGACGAGGAAGCAGAGCACTCAAAGACCTACAGACTGAAAGCGATGAAACTGCGAAAGGTAATCTCCAAGTTTTATTGCCAGATACTTGTGAATTAAAGGGTTCCAGACAGTATGCCAGAGAAGCAGTTACAAAAATAAGAAAAGGAACAGTAGAGTAGTTGGTTCCTATCCTTAAAAAGTGTGAGCCCCAGTTTTCTTTCTGATCTTTGCCTTATTGTTTTGGCAAGTTGCCCGTTAATTTTTTTTAATGATATGGGCTTTCAAACAACTCAGAAATTCTCCTGAATTCTCTTGTGCACCTTCTAAGCACCATCATTTCCAATTTTCTCACTATTCAGTTTTGCTTTGGGTTTCAGGAAAAAAAAACACCCCAAACCCTCATCATATACCCCAAAATTTGCTGGACGTTACCGACTTTTCTGATTCATCTAAAATGCATTCAAGTTCAAAATCAAAAATGTGTTGGCATAAGCTATCATTACCATCAAAGAGCCAGTAAATGGAAGACCTAGGTCAAAGATATAGCATTAAGTTAAGAAAATTAAATTAGTCTAATGATTAACTATTTCTCCCCCCCAGCAGCTATTTGTCAACATATAAAGATGCAGTTTCCCAGCTTCATTTGACTGATGCTGGAGGAATTTAACCCGTCTTTCCTGTCTATTGATGTGTTAATGGAAACTAGCTCCTCTGCTCGGCTGGAAAATGTGTATTCCCATTCATGCTGTGTACCTAACCCTTGGAGATAAAGGTTAGAAGAATTAAAAAAAAAAGGGGGGGGGGGGCGGGGAGGGGGGTAGGTGTCTTGTGTTTCAGTTGAAATGCTAAGAGATTTCTTTCCTAACAAAGCCCTCAGAGTCCTTCAAATCCTTAAAGCCAGAGACAAAATTAACCTGAGCAAGAATTCACCAATTCTAAATTCCTAGACATCAAAATCTGTCTGTAGACATTGATAGAGGGGGATCATTCCATGCTGATGAAGTTCGCTAGGCTTGCTGTCTTGGATGGATCTAACTTCCGCATGGATAGTGACTACTCTCTCAGGCATACAAGCAAGCAAATAAAAATAGCTAATTGAGCTATTTCCTCTACAGAAGGGGAAGAAAGAATCATTGCTATTTTTATCTGCGGAAGCTGAGTACCTTCTGATTACTAACAAAAATTTGGGTCATGGAATTTATCTAAAAAGAACCCCATTAAAGCAATATACCTAAAAACATATTGAACTTTAAGAATGCCGATAGACCCATTGTCTTCAATGAAAGCATTCATATACTTAAATGCTCTTTTTAAATCATGTACCAAGCTACCATCTCCATAGCTAGCACCAAGTTTAGCAATATTGGAAAATATGAGGAAATATTTAACATTTTATTTGAAGTATTTAAGAGAAAAGACAACCCCAACAAAGGGGAGTTTGCTCAAGAAGAAGCAGAATTTTCCATTCAGTGCAGACAAGCAACACGGATGCTGAAATGTAAGGTCTGTTCCCAGAGTTCAAGAATCCACTAGAAACATCATATATGAGGTCTACATATTTAGGGGCTCACAAGTGAACCCTAATCTCACCGAGATTTGCAGAGTCAACTCTTGCTCTTAGACTGCTGCTAGTCTTTGCAATGTAATCCAATAACTCTACCTTTTTGCTATTTCAAGAGATAACTCAGTTTTTTGTGGATGTTCAGCAACTGCCAGATGAAAGCTTTGAGAAACTGAGCAGCTAAGAAGAACATAAACACAGGGCTATGAAACTGCCATTGGTTGGCTTCTTCAAAATTCAGTTATTCTGCTGTGAAATCATGTATGAAAGTATTTTGGTACCTTCAGGGCAAACCCAACATTTTGGTCTCCTTTTGTTTTTGGAAAAATAACCTGGCTTTTTTTTTTTGTTTTGTTTCAGCATGAAGATAAAAAAGAAATTCCTGTAAATCAAAAGATCATATGTACCCTTTAAGTTTTCATTACATAAGGCAGGATATATTTTTTCAAGAAATAATATAGTCATACCTTATAAAACACAAAAGATTTAGCTACGTAGTATAATTGATTGACTGGAATCAGAGATAAGACAGGCTATACTGGTGCAGTAGATGAACTGTGATGCTGTATCCTGGTTCCTATACTGTCATTGTCCCCATGCTCCTTCATGAACCTGGCATATCCTGTGTTTCTCTGAGATAAGACGTTGTATTCTTCCTCAGTTTCACATCAATTAAAAATAGGTCCTTTTGGGGAGAACTAGAGAGTCGCTGGAGAATTCTCAGCAGTCAGAAAGTTTAGACTGTCCTACTACAAACTCATGGTGTTCAGATCGTAACTGTTCTAACCTGCATCCCAGAAAGAAAATTTTAAACTTTTAAAGTGCACAGATTTTAGTGTTTAAAGCAAGTTCCAGTCCAAGCAAGCTGTTTTTCAGGGAAAATGAGGAAGGTAAAAAACCAAACAAATAGGTAAATATATATATTGTGCAGAGTGGACCTGCTCTATGGTTCAGTGACAAAAAAAATAGAGTTATGGAGATAGTCAAAGATTACACTCTGGTGTGACAGGAGACAAAAACCGTGACTTAAAACAGCCATCAATGAAGGACAGACTGTTTGATGCAGAAGAGCAGGGGCACAAAGCCTTCTGAAAAAACTTGGAAGCTTTATGACTGCACACCTTTTTCACCAAGGATGACTTTAACCACAGTGATATCTGCTGGAATGGGAACACCTCAGGACAGAAGGAATCCACAAGATTTAGAGAATATACCAGGGACGATTTTTTGACACAGGCAGTGAAGATGCAAGGAGGGTATGCGTTCCTGGCACAGCTGCTACTCACAAATAAGAAAGAACTTCTTGGGAACGTGGTAGTTGGGTAACCTTGGCAGAATTGAGCAGAAGACAGTAGAGTTTAAGATCCTGAGACACGTAAAGAAGTCAAATAGTCAAATAAAATTTGTAGGCAAAATCATACAGGAAACTGCCTTGAGAGACAAAAGGGTCCAGGAGAGGTGGTTGACCTTCAACAGCCATCTCCTCAAAATATAGGAACCGTCCATTCCAATGTGCAAAAATTCAAGCACAGCCAGCTTGGCTGGATGGGGAACTCCTGACTGAGGTTAAATGCAAAAACACAGCAGCTTTCCAGTAATTAAAAGGGGCCGACAGGAAAGATGGACTCTGTCAGAGAGTGCAGTGATGATGAGGAGTAACAGTTTTAAGCTGAAAGAGGGTAGATTTGGATTAGATACTAGGAAGAAATTTTTACTGTGAGGGTGGTGGGGAACTGGAACAAGTCTCTCAGAGAAGTCATGGATGCCCTGTCCCTGGAGGCGTTCAAAGTCAGGCTTTGAGAAACCTGATCTAGTGGGAGGTGTCCATGCCCATGGCAAGAGGATTGGGACTAGGTGATCTTTGAGGTTCATTTCCATCCAAATGATTCTATGATTTTATGATAAAGAAAGTGGAAGCAATATTGGACTACCCAAAAAATATGAAAATTGGAAAGTCAGAGGTCAGAAGACAGGAGATGCAAAAGGTGATAAGAACCTCTTGCTTTCTTGGAAGAAAGACTAAGTGTGGGCCCACTGCTGAATGGGGCAGAGAAGTTAATGACAGAAGACAAGAAAAGAATGAGGTACATGATGTCAGCTTTGCTTTGCTTTAACTTGGAGACAGACCTGAAAGCAACCTTTACAAAGTCCTGGGGAACAACATTTTTGTTAAAATGAAGAGTGAAAGACTCTAATTTGATATGTAAAGCTATGGGACCAGACTGAACGAACTCATAGGCTGTTAAGGAAGCCAGCAAGTTTCACTGAGACACACTCTTCTGCAGTCTCTGAATGGTCAGGCATATGTGGGAGCTCTCTGAGAAATGGAGACAGGTAAGTGTCACATCTATTTTCAGGAAGGGCATATCTAGAGAACTACAGGTTGATCAGTTTAACCCGTGGGGCAGAAAAGAGGCAATGGACATAATTTGCAGGAAGGTAGTTTCCAGTTAGACATCTATTCCCAAAGAAGGCAGTCAGACACTGAAGTAGAGTCATAGAATCTCTGTCCTCAAAGTCTTCAAAACCTTGGCCTTGGTCTGAACTCAGACATTTTAGGCCTACAGGCCTGTTTTAAGTAGAAGGCTAAGATCAGATGATCTCCAGAGGTATCTATCTAAATTATTTTGTGATTCTAATTTGTGATTTTGTGCAAGGATATTTCACAAAAATTAACAAGAACTGCATTACTAACAAAAAATTAAAAGTGGAAGCTGCTTATGAAAACCTCGTGGTAAGCATTTTCTTTTTGATAAGGACAGAACTCCTAAAAATGTTCAGGGGAAAATATTTTGAATAATAAAAGAAATTAAACTACAGTTCTACGACCTTTTAAAAACTTGTATGTATCCCCTATGCTACAACATAATTGTCATGGTGTTCAACATGTTGGTGAACTAGACAAAAAAGACCTATCAATTAACAAGGGTAATCTAAGCCTCTCAGAAACTGAGAACACTCCTTCCTTTTCCTTTCACAAATCGGGTACTGATGGCTTTCATTCCAACAATTTGTGTATCTAGGAAAAAAAAATATTTGGAACTCTTATGTGATGTTACAAAGGAATTTGAGATTTGAATGCCAACTCATTTGGGTGCCTTTGAAAATGTGACTGTTTTTTCAAGCTTTTTTGCTGTTGTTGGTTTGGTGGTTGTTTTTTCTTTTTGCCAGTACCAAAGGGCATTTCACAATAGGGAAAAAAGTATCTCAAATTCTGTAGCTAAACTGTTGCAAGTGACTGCTTCATCTGTCATTTGCTCTATCAGTTGGCATTCCTGCAGATAAAAGAAGTCTTAGTGCCATGAGATGAGTAAGAAATTGGGTCCAATATAGTATGCTAGCAGACTGATTTCTCTCTCTCACACGCCTTCACATTGAGTGGGATGTGACTTGCCAAACCAAATCCAAAAGAACTAGTGGATTTGAATGTTAGCAGAGATGGGGGACAGTGTGTGTGTGTGAAATTAACATTATCATTAAAGCTGCCTGCAGTCCTAACTACACTTCAGATTGTGAATATACAGCTCAAGGATTTCTGCATTTTGCACAACACCACTTTCCTTCTTTAAAAAGAATGCTTGGTATTCTTAGTTATGAAGACAATATCAATAGAGTAAACATTATTTTAAAAGGGAAAAAAATTTGATTTAAAGACCAGCCCAACAGATCTAGTAATTGAAACAGCACCTCTTAATTAGTCATTACATTTAAACTTATAACTACTGTATTTATAGCATTTTTCAGTTCATATCTATGCATATGTAGCTATATATATTTAATAAACAATTATTCTTTTGCTAAATGGTGCCAGCTGAAATAATGATCAGATTCAATAGCCTGCATGTCCCTTGTGAGGTACTGACAAACAGCTACTCATTTTAAAAGTTGAAGAAACTAAATGTCTCACAATCTCCACTTCAAACACTGTGACTTCTGTTATAAAACTGAGATATTATGAAGGACAATGGCATAAAATACACTTGAGAAAACTTAGAATTTATCAGTATCTACATCAAATATACGGCTTGAGAATCTCCTGCTATGCACAAGGGTAGTTTGACTAAAGCTGAGCAACCTGTGTCCAATGAACTACAGCCATTTGGCTCCTCATGCACTCCTGCCTGTCTGTCCTGGAGGAAATGGGGGCTCTGGAAGGTGAGGCTGAGGGCTCGGTAGGAAACCCCTTCTTAGCCTGCCACTAATTACTAGTTCCTCATTTCTTCAGCTGTCAACTACAACATATGTGAAACCTACCAATTCAGAAAGAAATCCAAGTCCTTGACCTGAGGCATTGATTCCTTAGGAAACAGATGCTCTATTTACTAATTTGTTCTCCAAAATCACACTCTAGTTTTGGTCCAAGGTATATTTAAAGAGCAACTTCGAAAGGAAAGGATACCTTCCACCCCAGTATATCAAGCCTCTTGATAGAGAGCTCTTGTAGAGGATGAGGGCACAAGTCCCTTCAGGCAGGTGGGGTTTGGGGCTAATTCTTGCCATAGAAGTGTTCTTAGCTCTTTCCCACTTGTTAGAAGAATCGCACAGGCGCCCTGTCCTTACAGTTCCATTTACCAAAAATCTTGTCTATTGCTTCCTCTTTCCCCTCCTCTAGTTGAATTCTTTCTCCAACTTTGCAAATCGTTTCAGGCTTCAGAAAATGGACCACTTGCCAAATCACATAGCTGTACAAAACCTCCACTCAGGCCCATTTAAAAGGCCCACGCTATTTGTATTCACTGAGAATAGTGCATGTCCTTTCACAGGGGCTGGGACATTGTCGGTCTAGCGCTAGTCTTTCAGCTGGTAATAAATCAACTCCACTGACTCTGGGGCGACTACTCCTATTCACCTCAGCTGAGAGCCTGTCCCCAGTGCTGAAATGTCAATCCGATGAGTTAGTATCTATTTCCCTAAAATTCCTTCTGGGCATTGATTGTTTTCGCCTTCCCCCTTCGCACTACTGTGTGAAGTTGTTAGGAAACATTAAACACTGGAGACTAATTTTAACAGTGAATGTAGCGATCCTTTATATCAGCCTTGGTGGGCAAAGTAAACGCTGATCGTTCAGAATGAAAAGATAGCATATAAGTAATGACAGATAATAAAGACATACGATTGATCAAGTTTTCCATAAGTCGGTGAGAGTAATGCTAAGAGTTTTTGGCTAGAATAAACTGAGTATAGAGAGATCTTTAACGACATTTTCCCGCTCCTTACAAAAACTGCAGATTTTTGATTACTTCTGCAAATATTTGATACTGCAGTATAATTTCAAACCTTAGATATAATTTATAGATCTATATCATATACATTTCAGCTGAAATGTGATGTCCTTTCAAGTGATTTGTTTGGTCTGTGGGTATGGGAGAACATTTATCTTTACCAAAAAATGAGGAGTGATGTCTGATTAAAACAAATAAGTCTATTTTAGGTAAAGTAGTCGAAGTGTGCAGCTGGTCACTGCTTCTAGCATATCCCTTAAATTGGCTTAGACTATGCAATAGTAAAAGAACAACAGAAAGAGTTTAAAATTAATGTACTTAGCTGCATATTGGTGACAAAACTTTTGATTTCCATGGCATTTTTTTTCTTCAAGTATTTGTGATGATGATTTCATTTTGGAAGTCATGTGTGCTCCTTCTGCCTGTTACAAGCAATTTGCAGTATGTCTAAAATGAAATCATTATTCTCTAGGATCAGCTTTCAAAGTTATTCCCACTATATGAGTCCCCAAAGCAATAAAACAATGCCCTTGATAGACAAAAATTTTGCATGCAAAAAGGTTAACCCTAGTCTCCTTAGTCGGGTAAAATCCTCCATGTTTTGGAGTTAGAATTTCACCATTGTAGGGACTGCAAGACTGAACAACTAATGCATCTCCTTAACCTGCCGTTATGAGAGTCCTTTTGAGTTTCTCTGCTAATCTAATAGCTCTTTTGTTAAACTACAGGGCTATAAGGTTTGGTTTTTTTTATGCTTTGCATTATATTGTGGAAACATTAGCAAATGAAATAAATGTGAATTTGGCTTTCTAGGACTTAGAAGTATTCACTTTGAACTGTAAATTATTTATGATACTCAAAGAGACACTTTGTAAATAACAGGAAAGCATCAGAAATCAAATGCAGATTGTGGTATTTAGTCTTGTCTTGCCATTGTTAACTATTTCAGTTCCACAACATGGTTCAATAAATCAAGCGTGGCTTTTAGACATCTCTCCTAAAGGAATTAGAAATCAGCAGAAATAAATGAAGCTGTCTACAAGTGACAGCTACAAAGGGAAACCTAGAGAAAAGGGAAAAAAAAAAAAGTGCTCCTGTGAGCAGATGATAAAGCAGATGCTGTAAAACAACAGGGGGATTGCACCATTTCTTCTCCAGAATTGACGATCGTTTGATAAACAGCTAGTCATGCTCCTGGAAAACCCTGTCCATCAGTGCATATCAGTACAAATTAATGATGACATGTCCTGATTAAACTTGCTGTGCTGTGAAATGCAATGCATTATCTGCATGGCAGTAAATGAACAAATACTCACAGGGAGTAAAAAAGCAAGAAAAGCCAAGCATCTCAGATTAGGTGCTGAGTCCTAGATGCCTATGGTGACGTAGGTTATTAGTTGGCAAAATCAATCTTGGCTTGTATGTTTTGCAGGCTATAGCTTTTTGTTCTTTTCATTCAAAAGAGTTGTCTTGATTATGCCCATTCTGTAAATCTACGATAAATCAAAGTTCAAACCCTTCAGTGAAGTTTTTGTATCTCTTCATCAAACAATCCTCAGATAAGCTTGCACCCTGTGTATATCAACAAGCAGCCCCTGTTCGAAATAAATTGAATACTATAAACGTAGTAATGGTGAGATTACATGGCCCAACAGGAATTTTGCCAGAGAAAGAGCTAAGCAATTTCTCAATGAGAATTTGAGAGGTCTTCTAAACTTTCATTTTCTAGAATCAAAGGCAAATAATTTTATATTTTTAATGTAATTTAAAAAAGAGATAAGTTTCTTAGGTTTATTTTAAAGACTCTAATACTAGAGGTTTCATTTGGCTTTTATGTTCCGCAACATACAGGATAAAAACTCTTTTATAAGAGATATCTATGTTTCTTATTTAGAAAAAGAAAAAACACCAAAAAAAACAAGTCAAGCTTTTAACACTATTTCACTTTAATAAAGAGTTTCTGACAGAAGTGAAATAACTCTCTATGGAGTTAAACAAGCATTGCTTCTCAAGGAAGATAGCTTCACTGAATGAAAGACCTCTTCCGAAACAGGTAGGCTACCTTGGGGATCAGAGCCAGACTTTGCAACTCATACGACTGCTGAAAGAAAGGACCACTCAAGGAAGTAGGAACATGATTACCAGTACAGCTAGCAGAATCTTGAATTTCTTATCGCATCCACAGAACACATTGATTACAGTAGACTCAATCCAGATGGCTAGAGCCAGTCTGAGATATTTTTTGGAAATTCTTTATCCTGCTCTTACTTTAACATTCCAGTCAGAGTCCTATCTCACAAAATCTAGAGCTGATTAACTAAATAAAATTTAGCTGATTGACTTCACATTACAATGAGTGAGGCCCAAAGTTGTAATTTCTGTAAAGAAAATGCATAAGGCAGCGTTTGTGACATTTTGTTCATACTTCCGTTCAGGGGACAGACAGCAACAAAAAAATATCTTGGGAATCTTGGCAGAAGTACAATATTTAACTCTTTTAGTACTTAGTTTCCTCTGTACATATTACCTGGCTGGCAAATAAGCAGAAGGTAAAACATGTCCATTTTCCTGCATATGGTAAAGAAAAATTGCACAAGTTCTCTGAATTTTGAGTTCCTGTGTTAAGAGGGTCTAGGAGGAGAAGAATTAGCTATACAGCAAAAGAGCACATTAGAGTGGGGATGGAGTAACCGCTACTGTGTAGATTTAAGATAGTACTTCCTTCATTAAACAAGCTGAGAAAGCTGCAGAAACTCAGGCTATTATGTAGGCAGCCAATTCAGAAGGCTATAGCCAGTCAGCCTTCTCTTCACCTGGCTGCAAAGCCTGTGACATACCTGGTTCAGCCTGGCACACAGTGCCTTCAGCTTGTAGGCAGTCTCTAAAACAGAAAAACCCAAGACAGTGCAACTTTCCCCACCCCCCCCTTCCCTTTTCTTTCATGTGGACATCAACCTACTTCTTTTTATTTCTGAAATAAAGGTTTTAATTAAAGCTACCTTGTATACAACACACTGCACTTCAGCTCTGTTGCAAATAACACATTAATTTCCCCTGACTCCAAGTAATCTTACTTTCTTTCTTTTATCCCTGAACATATCTTGCCTAGGCAAACACCAATGGGAAATAACAGGTGGGGGCAACAAAACTGAGGTAGCTTACTGGAAATTATGACAAACTCTGCATTTTATTATTTATCTTTATTTTATAAATATATACTACTTTATTCTTGCAGACTTCCCCCACTAAAGTTATGGAATAAGCCTTAACAATGCAGCTTCTCACTGGAAACAAAGCAGTTACAGAAAGGAAGAGAGGAAATAAAGTATGTAGAAAGAGAGGGGATTATGCTTCATTCCAGAAATCACCACTGCTGTGCCACCCTGTAGGTTATAGGGAGTTACTAAGCCATGAATCTCTCTTTGTGACCTCAAGTAGTCATATTCAGCATTCAAGCTCTAATTTTGCATGCTCACATCACAGTTAGTGTAAAGGGACTTGTTATTTTACCTGAAAACTCAAGTCAAAATCCATGTTGTGAGATTTTTTATGCCTTTCTTTCCAGTCCTGAAACAGGTCACTAGCAAAATAATTAAATGTCAAAAAATTTCACAGCGCCAGCTTCCTTGTGATATACAGGAAAGACAGAAAGGATGTGACCTTGGTCTATTCAGTATCCCTCCAAAAGCCTCCAAGGTTGCTGGATTGGGATTGGTTTGGTTTTTATTTTTTCCTCCTACTGCCACCCCCTCCCCCGTTTTTTGGCAGGGGCGGGAAGAGGGGTTTTAAATAAGCACAAATTCAGGCCCCTTCTACTAGTGGGGAGAATACACTAGGAAGAAATGAAATGCCACTGCGTGTCACAATTGTTGTTTTGGCCAACAGAAGAGGGAAGAAATAAAAGTGTTTCAGAATAGAAAGCTGTAACAACATAAATCCTCTAGCTCGGCTCATGCTCCCTGCAGATCATGTGCAGATAGGACCTGCAAAGTAGTCATCGATGGGCTATAAATGTATCTGCCAATATAAAATTACACGGATATATCTCTGTTGCTCTAATATTTAAATGATGTAGCTGTGGACCAGAACTCCTATTGTGCTAGATGCTTTAACATAACAGGACATGGAGCTCCCTTCTCCTGGCCCCTATAAAAAAAGCCTGTGATTTAAAAGGAGTTCAGTACAGATATGTGGGAATATGAAAGAAAATGGTTTCTGATTTCTGTGGTAATAGCTGAAACTCGATCTTTTTGTAGATAATTGAAGGAAGGATTTGAAAGTAGGCGATGGAGTAGCTTTATAGATGTTTCCGGAGGAATTTTAATCAAATATAAGATCACTATATGCTAAACTCCCCAAAATCTTTGCTTTAAAATCTAAAACTACACATTACAGAATGTCATCGTGGCTTGCTTAGATATAGATCATACAAAGGGCTACTTGCCTTTGAACAGATCATACAAAATGAAAGTTCTAAACATAGAATGATTTTAGGTATAGACATAAAAATACCTTTTGTTAAGGTAGGCATAAGCTACTAAAGGCCTCATAAGTGAGGACAAATAGCTTGTGCATATCGTAACCAGAAGGGGTAGGGGCTTGGCAGGTGGGAGTCTGAAGATAGTTCCTGATAGAAGCCAAGACTGAACTGACAGACCAGGTATCCTTTAGAGGCAGATTCTGAACGGATCTGAGTAAGAAAATTTACAAAGGCTGTGACTGAAATCAAGATAACCAGGACTTTAATTAGAAGTGTATGAACAAAGCAAAGGAAGAAAACTAGCAGAGGGAAAACAAGGTGATGGAAAACCAAAGAAAAACTTCAAAGATTGAGGAGAATGCAGACAGTTATTTTGTGACTGAAGGTAAAGACAAAACAGTGATGAGCCAGAAGTCAGAGAAACACTAAGTAGCAGTCCAGTCTAATGACATGTATGGGAACAGCCGAATGATGATAAACAGTGATGGAAAGCAAAGAAATGAGGCCAAGAAACATGTACCTTCTCTATATTGGCTATGGCAATGTGACAAGTAAAATGATTGCCTTAACAAGTATTCTCAGTTCTCCTTTACCACTGGATTAGAGCAATGAGCTAATATTTTTTTAAAAGAAAATCATAAGTCACATGCAACATTTTTCTAAGGAATAAGATGTAGTTTTTAGGAAGGGTGGGTCTCATGGCAAGTAACCACTGTTTTTCTTCAGATTATAGTTGTGGAGAAAAAAGTGCCATAAAACACGTTGTTATGCTTTACACTAAGGATTGATAATCTAATAACACCAAAATGAATAAGCTATGAGACTGGCTTTTTACCATAGGACAGCACAAACTTGAAAGTGTACGATGGCTGCCAGAAATGACAAAACAGCAGAGGACACAGACATTAAACGATACTGCAAACAAAAAGCTGTATGTAAATGCAAGAGACTGAATATGTACAGTTTGTACATAATTTGCATACCTCTGACATATCACATGTTAATCAAGGCATGCACACATGCCCGCTTTTTAAATATTTTTTTCTTAATGTTTTTATATAGCACCTAGCAGTGGATATTTAAGCACTGGTTAAGGCCTGACTCACTACTGCGTCACTGCTGTTTTAAGCATAAAAGACAAGAAATCCAACAACAGCAGCTACTCTAGGCAGAAATAATCAGGAGTGGGTTGTGATATGCTGTACATAGATGTGGTTTTGCAGCACTGTGTTGGGGCCTCTTAAGGCAACAGTGCAGAATCTGATACCAAGTCAATATCCTGTTGGCCACTGAAGTCCAAAGAGGTTCAAAGAAACTATTTGTACTCAAGTTTGGTGCTACATTAGCCCACCAAGGTGATTCAAAGCACTAAGGCTAGATTTTTAAGGCTCTGAATAGTGAGAGGAGAGGGACATTTACACATAGGATAGGTAAAATTTACATTTGAATTGGGAAATGCAAAATAAAACACTATGTGTGAACTCCGGTCTAGTCAGAGCTTCAACATTTGCATGCCTTTGAGATTCAAAGGGCGGAGTTTAAGGACAAGTCCTTAACTGAGCGCAGGTCATAACATCAGTTATAGTACAGTGCTTGTCAAAAAAGTGAAGCTGATTTCTTCCTTAATCTGAGAAATTTCAGGTTTGCATTTCCCAGCAAAATGCCTAACCATCGATCAACATAGGTGAATCCAAATTGCAATACAGCATGTTGCAGCTAAGGCTTGTGGATGCAGAACAACAAAATTGGTAAGGACACAGGGAAAAGTGGGGAAACTGCAGGTGCAAGCATTCAGTAGTTTTTTGTAAACACGTGAATGCACAAAACTTCTCAATCTCTTTCCTAGGCTTCTTTGTAGATATTTTACTTGAGGCAGGAAAGATGTTCCAAGCTCTACCATAAGATATCAGAGATACAATCCTGGCTCTGCAACTGCAATGACAAACCAATGATTTCAATGGAGCTGGGAATTCAATTCATCATCCCTACTTCACTTTAACATTGTCTCAAACAAGTCTATAGTTCAATTACAATCTCCAAAGCTATGACTTAGTGTCACATTCTGCATTAGGACTTCAAACGCTCTCAAGGGGATCCTTATCAGTGTAGCACAAGTAGCATGACACCCAAATTTTATCTATATTGTAAGCTGCCATCTCCTATACAAGTAATTCTTCAGTGTTGATTATTCTTGCAAAAAGAAATTGACAGTGGCCATTGAAGAGCTATGCCAAAAGAAAAAAAAAAAAAGTGTTTTAACCGCTTAAAGGAACCAAGTAATTGAACAAATTGTGACTACATCCGCGTTTCTGTACCTTGCAAGCAGGCTTCTTCTAATCAAAGAAAATTTACAGATGAGGTTCTGTACGTAAGGGAAACTAGATTTGACAAAATATTCTCAATCCTTCCTTATGCAGTGGTGGCTGCACATTCTGATGAGGTTCATATCATAGCAACTCTCCAACATCATTTATAAACAAGTTAGAATGAAAGAATAAATGAGGTTGTAATGAGGCCAGCATTCCCCTCTTCTGTAATCTTCTACTGAGAAGAGATAGAAATGGCATTATGTGATTTTTTTCCTGCAAATCTCTGCTATCCTGTGGTGTTGGACCAGAAGGTACCTCAGGTTCCTTAAAACATGATTTTATTGCACTTGTTAAAATCTGCTTTTATATGTTATGTTATTGCACTGTGGTTTGTGGAGGTAGCACACAGCAGAAATAGTTAAAAATTACCATTTGTGCTATATTTGAGATAAGAAAATAGCACAAATATTGTGTTGATGAGTGAGTGTCATCAGTGGTAAGTTACAGACATTTATTAGCTATTAGTATTCCTACATTTCTGGACAGATGTCTCTCTAGAAATGACTAAAGGAAATTTAACCTTTTTCTGAACTTCTAAGAATTTTCTTTCGACTTCTGCCTACGAGTCTGATCCCAGGTATTATGTTCTGCTCTCAGCTGTCAACACAACTGTTCTGGTTGCATTTGAATGCTTTGACTAGCTCTCATGGTAGTACATATTTATATTCACAGACCAAAAGGGAACAATTGGCATCTGCAATAAGATTTATTTTTTTGTCCAAGACTCAGCATGCAAGCCAAGGAAAAACTACAAATCATTTCACACAGACTAATATCCCAACTCTTTGTCAAAGAAAGCCATTACATCTGATATAATGTCAGGCTTCCCACCAGAAGAAGAGAACCCTATCTTGTGCTGAAGGAACATAACGTTTTCTTAAAGCCCCATTAACCTCATACAAGTCCGCTCACCTCTTGTGCCAAGACCATAAAAATAAGACTGATGATTGTCAGAGCAAGGATTTTAACATCATTTTAATTGAGTTAGTCATTCTAACATTATTTAGTGATAAAGGTACAGGGACCAAAAGAGGAACAGCAAAACTTCAGATAGCGTACATGTTTTAGGTGACAGTAAGGTGAAAAGTGTTCACAGATCAGTTATCGCACAGTATTAGCTAATAATTCATTCAAAAGGCTGAGAGATGAATTGAAGGCTGCAGGATTTTGTGAACTACAGTGGCCCACGAATGCCTTATCAATGTGACTGAATGATTATTGTCAATTGAGTTAAAGTATATGTAGTACCTTAGAAGAAACACTTGCAAGCATTATATCTGTCTGGTCAATAATTAATTTTACAATACTTAGTCTAAAATAATCTTGTGTTATTTGCTTATTTTATAATAATTAGGATATCTTAATAATGGGATTTCCCTTCTTTAATTGTCTGCCCACTCTATTTTTAGGGAAAAGCAGAGTCCACTGCTGGTTTTTGAGAGGACTATAAAAATTTTTGGTAAATTTTTAGGCTACGTAAAATAATTTTTTGTTTAACGTTATTCTATTATTTCTGGTTTTCTTCAGTGACAAGATATACCTGTACTGACAAATTAATCTGAAACAGGAGGAATTATGAATCAAAAGTCAACTTTTTGAGGATAACTTTCAGGAAGTGTGCAGTTATTTGGATCATAAAAATACAGCCATGTTACATAAAGACTTTCATTTCAGGATCTTGAATAAATACTAACATTTTAAAAATTCTCCTAAGGGAGATAAGATAATTATGTTCAGATTGAAATAAAATAAGAGCATCATGTCATTTACTTTTTGCTTTTTAAAGTCAAAAGTCAGTTATACTACAATATTAGTTACTACATTAATGAAATAGAATTAATGAATGAAACAAATTAAAACTTTACATTTCCTTTTGACATTCAAACACAAAATATTTTGACATTGAAAAAGGTAAATCTGATTCTAGGGTAAAATGGAAATCTGGTGAAAAACAGATCATCAGGGAAGGTAGGTTCATCCACACAATTTTTTATATTTTACTGAAATGGTGGTGAAGAAATATTTTGTCAGTGCTAATGACAAATCGTGAAAAGTAAAAATTCCTTAATCTACATTTACATATAGTTGTAAGGTCATCCTACTTCGATAAATCCAAGACACCCATTTTTTCCTAAAACAACCTCAAGCTACCTAGAATTAGTGAGTTGTTGCCTTTTCCATCTGTAACAGGACTGAATTTAAACACATGGAAGCAAAGTTCAGGTCACATGGAATAGATCTTCCTGCATTTGCTTGGCTGCCTGCTTATGCGTACGCCATAAAAATATAGAATACAGCTTCTGAATCAAAGTTCTACTTCTCATAATTCTGGGGTAGAAAGACAGGTTTGGAACTCACTCTTATTTACTAAAAAATGCAGCAAACCAGCAAATCACTACATTTGAAAACCACACACCACACCTTTTGCAACAGTCAGGCAGAAATTACAGTGCCGATGGTCATTTTGTAAAGTCTGATTGCCTCACTGACGGATATACAAATCACTACTATTTCTGCAGAAAAAAATAGTAAGATAATAAATAAAATAAAATAGTAAGATTTTTTTTTTTTACTCAATGTAAATAAACTGACAGGCCTGAAGACTGACAACTTGCATTTTCTTATTGGCAGACAGAACACAACCCATAAGTATGAGTTTCGCCAAAAGAGTAAGGAGTGTTCACTTCCCTGTCCAGAAAAGCTACTTATTAATGCAAATTGCCATGCTCCTTCACAACATGCGAGATTGACCCTATGTAAACCAAAAAAAAAAAAGAAACAAAAGCTTCTTTCAAATAGATCAATCAGCAGCTAAGTCTCTTCAGTCATTGCCAACCATAGACTAAAAATCGACCTGAAGATTCACAATCTTTGCTTCTCACTCAGACCCAGCAAATAATTTTCCACTTGTATTAGAAATGGGCACCTCACTATGAACCCACTGTTTAACAATCAACACAACTACCACATTTCTATAAATAACAAAGCCCAATGATTATCACATAGTCTTTGTATGAGTCATGTTTAAAGAGAGCTCTGAGATGCTTCTCAGGTAGCCTCTTTGAATCATGAATCAGAAAGGAAAAAAAGCAGCCTCTGAAATACTACCATGCCCAGATTCTAGATGCCTAAAACGTATTGTTTCCTATTTATAGCTTCTAGCTGTCGTGCAGTTTCACATAGTGGAAGCCAGTGGTCATAGAGAAATTTCTTGCTCTACTTGTAAAATTAATTGAACCTGATAATGGGAAAGCTCCATCTGTATCCATGCCACAGACATACAAATCAGAAAAGGAAAGGTCACAACCCCTTCTTTCAAAATCAACTGAAAATCCATAGTTTGAGAGCCAACGAGGCACAAGATCCAGGAGTCTCCCCATGGCACAAACCCAGGTTGGGCAGACACCAGCAAATCTTTACCAACCTGAAGACAGTTTGTATCATCAGTCATTGCACACCCTCAGAGCCTCACACGCCACCAATTTTAACCTATTATTTTATATCTCATTAAAAGATTCAGCTTCCAGATCTCGCCTATGTTTTATTTATTTTCTAGCCAGGGCTACAGAAAGGCTTTTACTCACCTCAGCAGGACCACAATAAGTTTCCTTCCTTATGGACAGGGGAGGAAAAATAAAATGCTTTCAGACCTGATGGAGCTAGAGACAAGCAGCAATTATCTGACAAGAGTCTGACACGCTCTTCACCGCTCTTGCATAAAACATTGAGCAGTGCTTCTCAGTCCTACCTCAGCTTTCTAAATTTATTTATCTGTTTTCCTGCTAACGGCTTAGCAGTTTGGCAAAACTGCTATTTAACTGCAAGGGTAAATGTCTTCTTTTTTCAGGGTGTGAAAGCATCCAGAAATAAACAAAGCCCTCTTAAGTCCCTTACCTTCTTTTGACCATCCTTTAATTCTCTTCTTCTTCCCTCACCAATGTTTCTTCCTTCATATAAAGGACTCAGTTGTTCTCCATTTTCTTGGGCATAACCCCGATCAGACAAACTTTCTCTCCATGAAGAAAAGGACAGAAATACCACCCAAGTCCTTCAGCCCTAACTGTAAGGGTCAGGGGTCTCTAGATCAATCTAATTAATTCATTTCCTTGGCACATCACTGCCTGTTAACCCTGAGTACCTTCACCTGGTCTCCCAGGCCCTGGATCACCATTTCTGTGGGCTGCCTTCAAGAAACCCACCCCTTTCACACATCACTTGGAGCATCTGTTTTGTCATCCTGTGGCAGTGTTCTCTGATTTTCTCCTGCTTTCTTGTCTAGAGAAAATAATTCCTCATTTTTTTCCCCCAACTTTTGTAGCCATTCTCTCTAGTTACTCTTCCAGAGAGATGAAGGATAAGACTTCTCTAAGTGACTGTCTCCCAGAAAACCTTGGTCTTGCTATGATCCACCTCAGAATTATGAGCCCCAGAAGCCAGCTGAGGATGGAGGCAGTATGATACAGAGTAGTGCTAGTACCCTACATCGCTAATAATAACTGAATAGCTAGAGCCTCAGCAAACAAATATTAACTTATAGATTAAAAAAACCTTATTCTCCCTTTCTTACAATAATTATATAAAATCCACATATTCTTTGGCCACATTACTTCATACACTGATGTTTTGAAACACATTGAACTCTGCGACTTTATTTGCATGAAATAATTTTGGATATTAGGTAATCATTGTTCTATTTACATGTAATACTACAGGGTTGATAAGAATGATGAAATGTCAGAACATCTGCTTCTGCTTCATAAATACCAAGTGCTTCCTAGCTCATCAAAGTCTTAAGCATACCAGCGCATTACTTGATCCAGCATACACATACATACACCAGTGAGCCTAAATCGCGAGGTCTAAGCCCCTAGCTTTAAATAATCATGATTATATGCATAGAAGTATCTTCCAAGTACTGGAAACTGTAATAGTGTATTTATCACTGCAACAAATTCTGCTTCTACCTCCTTTTAGCAGGAACTCATGTGAAGTCAGTGTGATGCTAACTGATTTCAGAAGTTTCTTCCTGAGGCGTCACGTTCTTTCCTCAGCAAATTGCCCAGCTGCAGCTCTCTCGTAGGGAGATGAAAAATTTCCAGATCCAGTGTAAGATATAATTCCTACATATTTGTAATTTCCATTTATATTGCAAACATCATTTATGAGACCTTAAAGAATGCTTCGTTGTAAACAGTGGAAGGTTTACAGCTACTGCTCCTCAGTCAATGTATGAACAGCGCATCTATTTCAGCTGTATGAAGATACATGCATATATTCTTTTTTTTCACGTCATACATACACCGTTGTATTATTTCCATTATGTTAATTCTGTGCATACTGAAGTGAAAAAGGACCCCCTCAAGTTATCTTTCATTAAATGAAGCATTTTCCTTTCATACTATGTTTTATGTACTCTTAGATTTTCTTTTCATCGTCAATACTTTCAACCTGAGCATGGTTTCAAATTATTAGAAGCCATGCTAAAAAACCCAACCAAACAAGATTATTAGAAAGACAGACTGTCATTGCTGTGGTTAAGTACCAGTATAGTAAAACGACTGCTCCATTATCTTTTGCTACAGTGAGAATTTGATACATACTGACCAACAGGTCTGACTTACCTCTCATATGTCTAGTCAGAATTGTACGTAATTGTGATTACATGAACTGTGTATGTATTCCTTTTCATGTAAAAGCGTGTTGTGAACAATCTGCTGTCACAGACTGGCACAATTAAAATAGCATACATTATTAAATAATAGCTTATGTATAATTTTATTTGTTTTCAGAGTTACAATGTTCATAAGATAATCATATAGAACACATTATATATTATTGTTAAACACATTTTTGCCACAAAAGGTTGAGAGCATTGGTAGAAAATCCTATGTCAATTTATGTGAAAATATTTATCACCTATAACCATAATTTCATAAAACCAATGTACACTCTATGTAATATTATGCCAGCAAGTTCCTTCTTTTTGCAAATATCTTTTATTCTATACTTATGTACCTCTGCAGTTAAGATGTGCATCAAATGCTTCTGTGTGTGTGTTTGCAACAGACAGGAAAAAGTTTACTCCTATGATAACTGTAAATTTCAACACCACTGGACCCAAGAATGGGATATTATAAGTTCTTAGTTTTAGCAAATAATTGCCCTGATATTTTTCTCCCTAATGCTGAACATAATATTATTCACTCTTTACCTTCTAATGTTTATGGAACATAGACTGTATATTTCAAAGACGTAATCCTTACCAACTATACATGGACTTTTATTTCAATACCTGTTATATAAATTAGGACTCTGTTGAATTCTTATGCTGAGGAACAAATAATAGTAACTTTCTTTAAATACATGCACAGTACCGTGCACTACAAACTGATGTAGTATTATTTTTTTAATGGATGAATGAATTAATAGAAAAATAGATTCAATAAATCATTAACATTTTGAAGTCTAGATAAAAGTGGGAAATCATGCATTTCAAGCAAAGGTATTTTTCCTTGTTTGTTTTTTGATGAACTCTCTGAGAACTTAAGACATGCAGAGCTGAGAAGCAGCTTACTCTGAACAAATGTTCAATGTTAAGACTGCACAAAAAGTTTTGAATGAGATAGTTCACATGCAAGACTGAAAAAAGCTGCCATTCTTGGACTTCCTTTCAACATTAGACAGTGCTGTGCAAACTTCAGACAAGTCCCTGTATTATGATTTCTAAGCTGTTAGGAAGTCTCTCAGAGGGCTAAAAAAGTAAAAACCTGAGTAACTGCCTCCCCAAAATGTAGGACAATAAATGTTTTGACTCCAGACAGCAGACTACAAAAGGGGAATAGATAACAGTTTATCTTTTCCTTAAGAGATTATTTTAGGGGTTGCTTTTTGTCAACATTTTAGGGGATGAGTAAACTATGGATAGCATAAATTTATAAGTAATAATGACAACAAAATTATATCTAAGTTTAATTTTCCAATATTTAGAGTACATGTCTAGAGCTTGATACTTAGAGGATGTGTCTATGTCTAGCAATTTATGAAGCAAATGAAAAGTGAATATTTACTTGCAATTAATTTGATGTTTTTTCCTACCCCAACATTTGTCTGGACATTGAAAACATAATCAAAAGAACTGTAAATTTTCAGAAGTGAGTCTACTCCAGTGAGCTTGATTAAATATGCATTAACCCATTTCTCTGAAGCATCCTTCACTAGATCTTTGGTGGGAAATGCACTTTATTAGGCATGAGCTTTGGTTATTTGTGTGCGTATGCACTATGCTATCGGTCAATACACAGAATGATTTAAAGTTTGCATTAAAATAATTCTAGTGTTTCAACAAACAACACTGATGGCTACTTTCGCAAGTATTATTCTCTTCACTCCTGGCACGATCTCCTTAACCTTATAGTTCTTGCTCAAATTTGCATTGACTTCCAGTCTTACAAAAACTTACACAAGAGTAATCATGATCATTTGAATACTACACACAGTTAGATGTTTTCAGCAGGTACAGTTACTCACATACATAGGAGTTATCAGAATAAGATTTTAATGCTAAGCTGAATAAAAATATTCTCAGGGTAGAAAGAAATGGTAAACTAAAAACACAGATTAATGAGACCTGTAATAAACCTTACTCTGAAACAGGTCTAATTGGCTGTTGATGTGAGGATGTTTGATTCAAGAGATACTATTGAACCTATGGCACATGATCACTGTAGTAGAAAAAGCTGAAATGGAAAAGAGAGAAAAAACTAATTACTGATGGCATTCTCTTCCCATATTCCATGGCAGAATTAGCCCATATATTAGTAAATGGTAACGCATGCAACAAAAAATATGCTGTTTCACTTTATGTAAACATCTGCTTTCATCATGCAAAATGCCTACAAAACTGTGACAATATTTTTTTCTAGTAGCATAGTTTTACATTAGCTCAGTTACAGAAACCGTTAAACCGAAATCAATGATTTTGCATGTAGAAGATATTCTAAAATTCTTGAAATTTTTCCAGCATAAATATTCCAAAGCCCAACGAAGCTAATTAGTTTTCTAAAAACTAAACTACATAGGCTTATTCCTTGCTGTGGTTTCTTGTTCTTTTGATAATAGAAGAGAAAAGACCGGTTTTTGGAGGAGGTCCCATCAACATGGGGGCTTGGTTCTTGTGAGTAATTTTTATCTGGGGGAAGAAAGAAGAAAAAAGGAGTTGAGCTAGTTCAATTCCAAGTATCTCAGATGCCTAAGTCATCTTTATATGTGACTTTCAAACCTTCTTCATTTAATTTAAAATACCTGCATTTTTATGAATGATGATATTCAGTAAGCCAATCTACATGTAATCATTATTTCCACAAATACTTTAAATTATACATCCAATCAACATTAAAAATCATATGCAGTAAAATACATGCCTATATGGGACCTTACTTGTTGAATATGGGAGTTATTGCTCGCTGTTGAATATTTTACATATCTACAAGATGAATAAAGAATTTAAAAGTTGGAAAAGACATACATGCTGACCGACCAAGCGGTTGCCTATCATTATGATACAAATTATGTCTTTGTATGCTTTATTTATACATCTAATCAAGCCGTACTCCCCTTTTAACACGACAATGCTTAATTTCAAAATACTCATAATTAACAAAAGTCAAAAGTTAATACACAAAAAAGGTCAAAAAAGATGAACAGGCATTCTAATTTGTTAATTAATTGTTAATAGAATAGATTCAAATATTGAAAAGCCTATTTAAAACACTTTTATTCTGCTCTAAAGACTGCTCTAAAGCCACACGTTTTGATTTCTTTGATATAAAACTACGAATCACCTTAAATGAGACAACCTTAAAGTAGATTATGTCTGCAATTTTCTCTAATTCAAGTCTAAATTAGAGAAGACATTTTATGAATGTATGCTATGCTCAAAGCTAATTGAAAGCAATTATCAAAGTGGCATTTTGTCTGTGACTTTAAGATACATTGTAAGATAATAAATGATTCTCATTATGTAATAAAAAGGTCACATCTTGCCTTTGGGCTAGTGACACTAAGAGTTTTTCAAAAGCAATCCAAGACATTTTCTTTAGTGAACTACGACTAATACAAGAACCATCACTTATTAAATATCAGTTGTCACCTGCATAGTACCCACATCAGAGATGGGTATTTCTTTCACAAAGAAACACCACCTCATTAAAAACTGGAAAAATATATCTCTTAAAGTGCATACCTGACATTTTCAACTTAAAATGAATATCCTTCACTTGTCATTCACTAATAATAATGAAACAAAAAAATGTGTGTCACGTGGAGAGGCTCATTAAAATACAGATCAGGACATTTCTTGGGGTGGAAATTTACAATATAGGAGAGAGAAACATAAAAATCTCAACAGAATAAGTGGGTTGGTTTCACTCTATTAGAGCCCTCGCTTTGCTGTCCAAATGCTCATTTCCATGCCACCTGAGTTCATTAGTTTCAAATTTCATATGTGACCACTTTTTGTCAACATTGTTCATTAGTATTAAATTTAGCATATACGGGTTTGTGGGTTTTTTGCAACATAGATTAATTTCACACAGATAATAACTCTCACTGTCAAAACCTGGCAACAACATATTTTTCTCACAAGAAATTCTGCTTCAGGCACCAGTTTGGAAGCCAAATCTGTTGTTGGGTTAAATTGGTGTTATTCCATTGATGTCACTTTATATCAGCTGACGTTCTGGTCCTGGAAAATTGCCTCAAGGTAATTTGCAACTTTCACATGCTTCGTAAGACATATTTTGGTGCTCAGGAACAGTGATGACATCAATCATATCCTGAGGATCAATATATGAAGTATTCTGCAGCTGCTGTGAGTGAATTTTTTGAAAGTCATAATGGTTCAGCTCATTGCAAGATTTGGCCATGATGTGGCAGTAGGAATGGCCTCAGAGCCTCCTTTCATAAGCAAATCACAGTAATTCCATCCTAAAGTGAATAAAAGAGCAAAGCTTAAAAGACGCCTTTTGTATCAAAAGGTGAGGTGATCCTGAGATCCCATACAGATTGCATGTTGGACTGAGGCTGTTCGGTGCTGCTGAGGATGAATGCAATTACATATTGAAAAAATGTTTCTCATGGCTTGAGCCATCTGTTTCAGGGACCCTGACCTCTTCAGTATCTTGTATCATACGAGCTGAGATCAGCTAAGATGCCCGAATGTGATTAAGCACTCATGTGCATGGGAAGGAGTCCTAAATGCATTTTCCTAAGACATATTTTCAATGGTTATAAATCGGCACAATGCCAGTAGTGTCAAATATATTTTACATTCTGAAAACAGAAAAATAAAGTGTAAACTTCAAGTATATTTATTTACTTATACATGGTAGCGTATGTTAACATTGCTTTGGTTAACAATGATAACCATCAATTCCTTATTTTGCTACTGAAAAAAAAAAGATTAGAAAATCATATCTTTGGGTGATAAAAAGAGATTAGAATGTTTGTAACATGCTGGACCTTTGCACTACCTTGTCTATAATAGGCTAATTTTGTCTTTCTTAAGACCATCAGACAATGGATTTCTGCCCTGGACTCTCACTTCTGCTTCTTTTTCATACTGTCGGCACTGCCAGAGTTGGTGCTCAGAGTCTGGGTGACAAGTGACAGCACAGACTTTGAGATGAGAAGCAGCACTAAGGGTCTGAAAGTGCTCTAAGGGAGACTGGAATGGACAAAAAAAAAAAAAAAAAAAAAAAAGAGAAAAAATCTTTACTTACAAGCAACCAAGATTTAGCTTAGTTAAAACAAAGAAGTCACTAATAGCTGTATATAGATTCTGTGTGCGTGGAGAGTCTAAAGACTTCTATCGTTCAGTTTCTCTCTTTCATTCAGCAAGCAACCTCATGTCTTCTTTTTAGTAGGAACACAATTATAAAAGCTTTAAATGAGACCCTTTTTTTGTTTTTCATTTTTCCTATGTGAATCTGTGATTTATACACACATACATCCACAAGAGAAAAAAACTGCTCAGACAAAAATTCCAAAAGCTCAAAACTTAACCTAACATATTTTTAGGACCTGATGATACCCTGACAAACATAACTCATACAAGTTACTATGGAATTCTGGAAAATAGTTTACTCAGTTTTATTGAAAATATATACTAACTTACAAAAAATATGTAGGACATTTTAAACATAAATTAGGGGAGTGCCTGAAGTGCTGCCGGAGAAAAAAAAAAAAACCTTCTATTTGGTATATGTAAATTTCTTATTTAAAAATAGGTGAAATAAGGGAATAACTCCATTTAGAGGGAAATATACATGTAATTAGATGATTTTTCAGGTCCCTTCAAACCTAAACCATTCTAATTGCTAACATATTGTGGATTTTTGTTATAAGCTAGATATACACCACCACCACAGGCTAAACTCAGACTGTTGAAGCCAACGGCAAAATTCTCATTCACTAACTGGCGCCAACATTTTATTCTGAGTTCATAATAACAGAAATTTAAAGGACTGGTATATCCAGTAATCAGGTTTAGTAGAAAAATACTGCATTTGCAGTTTCAAAATCACCTTTCCCATATTAGAAAGTGTGTCTGACGATATATTTGTGAGAAGAAACACTAGATCTAATTGAAAAAGAGCATAATTCTTAGAAGAAGAGAGGGTAATTGCTCCCTATTTGTCGATAGCAAATTTCCTGATGAAGAAAAGGCTGTATTTGTGATACTAAAGAAGGCATTTACAAATGCATAAACCAGACAGTTATTTGTTTCAGGAGCAGGTCAGAGTTTCAGAATATGCCTTGAAGCCTTATTATCACAATGTTTCCACTAAATGAAATGCAATGAGCATCAGTAATTTTAGTGTTATAACTATATCTTTTAGGTGAATCAGTTTTGCTTTCGTATTCCTTTTTGCACAATATGTGCTGGTTACCCACATTCTCAACTTCACAGAATGCCTGAATTTAACACAGAACATGGTGCTATTAATACAGGTACTAACTACAATGCTAAATGACAATAGAAAATGGAAACAGACAATCAGCTCTATTTATAATATTTCACTGTTAAAGAAACAAGCCCTCTATTTTAAGGATAGAAGGGAAAAAATGACAGAAAAAACATATCAGGTTGGATCTATTAGTTTACAGTCACTTTGTTCCATGCTATGAGCAGAGTTTGGATGTTGATGTTTTGAAGGTATGAGGGTATTTCCACAGTCTAGATGCCCGTATGCTGCTCTCCTTACAGGAAATGGAGGGATGCGACACCTCTATATTGCAGAAGTACCAAATACTTTTATCTTCCCATAGGTGATCAAGAGCTGTACTGGGTATCTTAATGTGAATAAGACCTATAGGATACAGGCAGTGCTAAACAAAATTAACCTGTGACATGCATTATGTGGCATTTTGGTCTAAATATCTTCAGACCTAGACCAGTTGTTTCAAACATAGCATTATGCAACGCATGTTTTAAATAGATTTCTTAACAATATTATTGTGCAAAGTGCAATCAAATCTAATCAGTTTGGCATTAATTAAGCACTAATAATATTCTCTAGTCTCTCTCCTAAGTAGTGTGATCCGTTTCCCCTTCACACAGGTAGATTGGAAAACATTATGGTGTCATCATAATTTTTAAACATACTGAGAAAATGACAGAGCTGCAAAATTAAAATAAATGATTAATGGCATTTTTTTCATGTTTTGTACTAATAGGTATCACCGAGGTTTTAAATTAATAGAGCTGTCAAGCTCAGGGTTGTTACAGATCCAGTGCAGAACTAAAATGGAAATTATGTATTCCACAGACACCTAAAGATGACACTTTTGAATATTTTAAATTTTAATTAGTAGGTGCAATTGTTTTCCCCCTCTCCTCCCTAAAACCACTGCAAATTAATTGGCAATTAGTCACAACTAATTCTTTTTTTACCAATCTGAACTGGAAAGAGAGGTGCATTACATGTTAGAGTATTTGTCTGGGGTGCAGAAAGCACACATGCAGTAAATTGCTTTGTCAATTACAAAAACTACTGTTGTGAAATTAAGAAAATATATGCATAGGTAAACAAAACTAATTAACATGCAGTGTACCTGAGAGCACAAAAAAAGATGCTCAGCTGCAAAACAAAGTGTCAGAAACTCAAATCATTCTGGCCTTGAAACAGAAAGTATGTACATTGTTGCTCAAAAGGGCAAAAAATGAAGCATTTTAGAATAACATCAAAACCTTTTTCTAGCAATTGACTTCCATTTAAGGGTTAGCTATGTAATAATTGTCTAATCTTCTACTAAAATTGGACACCATATTTAGAACTAAATTCCTCTCTGCTTTACAGAAGTAAACACAGAAGTTTAAATTCTCCCATTATGAACAACTGATAAGAAAATATTACTACATTCAGTGACATGGAAAGCAGATACTTCACAGAGAGTCAAGAATACAGCTGCAGTTTCTTCATGCGATCTATGGGGTGTTGCAGCAAATGGATCTACACAAAAGCAAATCTGTAGTTCTCTATTAGTTTTCTCACCCAGCCCTGACATATAGTGATTATTAGTATGAGCTTTTTTTTTTGTTTGTTTGTTTTAGTCCTTGTTTCTCTCTGGATTTAACTACAAAGGTAGGACTTCCTAGAATCACTGTGCTTAGGCTCATCACATCTCTAGGGACTAGAGGAGGAGGAGCCATTAATTCAATCATTCAAAACTTATTTTTAAGGTGCATTCAAATAATACTATTTCAAAATATTAGTTTTGAGTTTCATTATTAAATGGCTTACTATAAGTATTCCTATTAGTAAATAATTCTAAAAATACTACGTCTTTCAGATGTCTATGAAATTTTTACATTTTTATTTTTGTTCCTTCATTTAGGCAATATTCTTACATCTTCTATACACATTTCCATCTTCTAGTTTTAGTCTAACATCGCTAGCAGCTTGACACTCTTTCAGATAAGATGCAAACCAAGTAGATGAAAGAACTGAAATCACAGTTATTTCTAATTAAGATGGAATATTCTTATGGATTTTTTTTCAAAACAATGCTAATAATTTATGTAGCTAAATTGAAAGATTACTTTTCTTAAAAAAAATCCTGATGGCTAAAGCTAGAGGTTTATTGAATTAACTTGAGAGTCTTTGAAGTTTCATTACTATTAATGATCTGTTTGGGAATCAGGTGAAACCATAGATATCTTTCATGATGCTATATTTGTCTGGGAGAGCTCTGATAGAATTTCCTCTTCAGCTAATCAGACGAGATGGTTAACATAACATTAACATTATCATCTTTCCTTCACCCAAAGACTCTGCTATAAAAACCAGTGAAAACAATATAATTTCATGCTCAGATTCTGCATCTTATTATATCAGAGCAGAGTGACTTTGTCAGACACTGCAGTCTGCATGTGTTCAATATACTGAAGAATTTTGGATGACAGATCTTTACATCAAGTCACTCACATTTTTAAGTATGTACAGGACCTACAGGAATGCATTCCTGCTCTTGTCTAGGGATACTAGGTGTGTGTTTGTGCAATAGAAGATTATAACAGATGTTAACAGAAGCACATGACAATTTCTTTTAGTACTAAAACTGATAGCAGGAATGAAAAATCATAGACCACAGCTTCTGGGGAATCACTGCATTGTCTACTGCATCCCACAGTATCTTCTCAGAGCCCATACTGTTATTTTGGAGGAACACAATCTCTATATGCAAAAGAAGGGACAATTGTCTTGTGCTACTTATATAAAACTATTTTCCAAACAGAAAGGAGAAGTAGCAAAGATAAACTTGATTTCTACAACAGGAAGTAGACTTCTAAGCCTGCATGTGCAGCTTGCATCCCATACATAACAGGGATTTGATGCAGAACTTGTTTTCCTTAATATGCATAAGGGAACAGCAGGCGAATCTTGATCATGTTGAACTCAATTTCTTGAAAAATAATTTGCAAATTATCTCTCATTTGTATCAAAATCTGAAGGAGAAACAGAGGAGGACTTTTAAGCTTAAACACTTGCACCTTGGGCCCTGGCTGATTCAATACCTGCCGATCATATGAATTTCTTTTTACTTAGTCTGTAATTTTTATAGGTCAATCCATAAAACTACTGAAGTTAAATGACACTGAAGTTCTATACCAAAACAAAACGTGGTATTTCAACTTTCTAAAAGACAGTGGGAGAAGGAGGGATAACGGTCTTTTTTTTAAGCTATTTAACAATAGCTTTCTGTCTGGACCACCAAAGAATCAAAAATGTGAGGCTCAGTTGCTATGTCTAACTGATCAACGTGATCTGTGCACCAGAACAAGGTGCAGGATTCTCTTCCCTAAAACTTGCTAGATGGTATATCCAAGCGGGCCAGTGCTGTGTGGAGACTGTAGCTTCTGTCCTTATAGCTGCAGAGCTAGTAAACTAGTAAGGACCTTCCTTCAGCAACCTAATGTGAAACCAGAGGCAGCATGGGAATGTCCCCTTGTGCCGCAGCATACGATGTAGGAGTGCCAGCATCTTCATATATAAGACACAGTTCCTTGTAAGATCTAGGGAAAGAAATCCTGACACTTACAAAATCAAATACATTGTAGTTTCCAAACAAAGACTCCTCTGAAGCACAACATTAGAAATTAAATTTTGAATTTTGCTTGAGAGAAAGCTAACATCCACGTTTACCACTGTCTCAGGAGGAGTTCCTAACTGCGCTGCAGAGAACTTCAAGGAAAAAATGTAGTGTAGTTAAAATTAGTGGGGAAGGGAGAGGTTGAACCATACATGCTTTTTCCTTTGTATGATGTAGAAAACAGAGCAGGTTAGATGTATAATAATGCAAGGAACAATTGCAATAAATATATTAAGCTCCCCAGCAGAGAAAAAACATTTCCTGAAAAATGAATCATATAACATAAAATAATAAAATAAAAATAGATACTTAGATTCATAGAGGTGTAGTAGCCTAGACAAATAGTTCATGTATTTTCTTCTCAGAGGAAATAAATACATTCAAGAGTAAGGTTTTATGTAACACAAAGTCTATTCTCTTAACAATTGTACAGCAAAAGGATGGGTTCCACAGAAAAGTATATGCCATTTCTACTCCCTTTAAAATGGTACATCAACTGGACAGCAGTAATTATCGGTAATAATTTACTGTTTCCTCAAGGCAGTAATTGAAATGTAAGAACTGTCTCCTTTTCCAGGTTTGTCCTCAATCGTGTAGGCAGCTTCTGCTAGCATTATCAATCAGATAGCAGGGATTTTGCACAGAGCAAGCAATCAAGACAAAAAAAAAAGCACATGTTATTGCCAGCATCCTTCTGTAAGTTCTCTTCTGTAATTTGGCAACTGAAAAATTACACGTCTTTTTCTTGAACAAGTAACTGCTGGGTTCAGTACTGTTGCTTTGCACTGAGCCATAGCTGTAGAAGAGGTAAAGATAACCATATCACTTAACTCCAAAAGGTTTCCTGGAATAAATCTCATAAAATCCCCACTGTTCTGCCTTCACACAGTGTATGTTCATATGGTTCTCCTCTCACTGAAGCATCTGAGCACTTACCATAGAGAATTAGAATTCAGGCACTCTCCCTGCAGTTCAGTTGTACACTGTGTTGTATCTGGCAAACATGAATGATGACAACCCTTTTATTTCATCCTAACTCACACATTATCAGCTGCCACACCTGTTGGCACCTTACTGAAGGTGTTTCCTAATATTTTTTTGTGTAGCCTTTAATTTTACTAGAGACATAAAGTTCATGAAAGTGACCTGCAGCCTGGTTTGGAAAATTAACTCCATCTTTAGTGGGATTTCTTCCTTATCACATTACTGTTTTGTCATATTTACAAGCTGCAAAGCTAAAGCAATTCATCTAATAAAACCCATAGGTCTTCTCTAGAGAAATAAAATTAGTAAAATTGTGTATTAAAATGTCTTAATAAGACTATATTTAACAATAAAGAGCCTACATTCCTTCAATATCTTCTCCAAATACTTGGTCAGCCTCTATGATTTATTGGAGAGAGACAAAAATGGATAGTTCTTAGAACTAGTCCTTACTTGAGTTGTTTGTAAACAGTTACTCAAAGAACCTCCCCCAGGCAAGCTCCTCCTTATCCTATCCTATCCTATCCTATCCTATCCTATCCTATCCTATCCTATCCTATCCTATCCTATCCTATAGGATTGCAACCTTTTGAAATAAATGCCTTTTTATTCCACCCTAACTTGTGGGGGAAAAAAACCCCAGCATGATAAATTGAAAATGCAGTGGGTGTGAACTACATAATAATATTGTGTGAAGATGTTCTTTAAGAAAATTGAGTTAATACTGCTGCTGATGGCTGTCTTTTAAACGGATTCTATCAGTGAAGAAAAAATGAAAGTAAATAAATCAGTTAATATTTCTGACTATTGTCATTTTTGTTACTCATTAAAAAAATTCTTGATTTTTTTGTTCAACTTTCTTCCCAGAGCATCCCAGTGGCCCAGCATTCCCAGTATCCTTACCGTGCAAGGGGTTTGCATCCAAGGTTCCCCATCTATCTGCATAGGCAGAGACTTGCTGGTCCTAAAGTGATATATTTCATAGCATAAGTAAAAGTAAGTAGACAAAATTAATAAATGTATTTATTAAAGAGTCATATATGTGTGACATATATATATATAACATACACATATAAAATCCTGATTTGCCCCTAAACTTCTATGTAATCTCCAGTATGACCCAACATGCTTATAACCTAGTCAATTAACAGGCTCAGTTTGATTTTAAACACACAAAGCAAAAACATTGCAAACATTCAAACACCTTGCTAGTAATATGCAACTCTCTCATGGGAGAATAGTCTGTAATTTGTGAAATACAGAGTGAATTATTCAAGAACTTAAGGAATAAATCTTATTAACTGAAAAGACAACGGGCACTCTCCTATTTTTTTGTATTTTAGACTGACTACTGTAAAGGAAATAAGAAAAAAAATTACCTCTATCATCACCATTTATTAGAACCATAAAAGACATATTTACACCTCTGTCTAACTTTGGGTTACACAGAGCACTCACATAACATAACAGTTGTACTATATTCAGAGGCTTTAAAATACCATATTATAAATTTAATTGTTAGTAAGGGGTTCCATTCCTGATTTTAACAGAAAGCTACAACCAATGTTCCCTACCTACTTTTGGATACCACCACATAAAGAAAAGTATAGACAAATGAGAAAATAATTAAAAAAAAGATAATTTTTTTTGTCTTTTCTAACCCTTTATTTCTGCACACAAGACTATTCAAAATAACATGGAGTAGATAAATCTAATAATGGAAAAATGAGTAAACTGAGCAGTCATGTTGGCCAGTGGAAATCCTGGCTTGGAAATGACTAACAGTTCATGGGATTATCCAATGCCATCTATGGCTGTAAGTCAAGGAAGGGAAGAATGTTCAATGAGCTCTCAATTTATAAGTTTGGAAGGGTTCTGAATCTTTTGCAGCTATGGTCTTGCTGATGTGGGATTATAAAAATTATCTCTTAGTATCCAGAGAAGATTGGAATGCCTCTGTGATCTTATTTCTTATCCTCAGCCACATGAAAGAGTATTTTTGAAGTCACCATCACCCAGTCCTTGAAGAGATTCTCAAAAATATGCCGTGTGCTTTGCCGAACTCTACTTATTTTCTTAAAGCTTTTATAGCTGTTCTTCTGTTTCATGCTCTTTTTAGGCCCATGGGGCTTATAGTGGTATAACTTATGATTTTACTAAGGTTTTGGAAAATTCTTCCTGTGAAATTTGCTGAGGAAGAGTTGACCATCTCTCTCTTTTTCAGTCCTTATTTAACCCAAAAGTTAGAACAATTATTTTCTGCTTAACTCAAAATCCAGGTTTCCTCTGTTGTGGACTGTTCCAGTCACTTTTAGCATAGTAAACAATAAAACACAACTAAATCAGAGTGCTCCACCATTAACAGCTTACACATGCCAACTCATTTATTAATAGTGACTTGGTAGTGTTCAGTAAGTAACAAATAAATTAAAACCAGAGCACTTTGACTTCTACAGATCAAAAAAATGCTTTACAAATATTAATTACGTGCTACTACTCACACTCGTACTGTATGGTATGCATTATAAATGGGTTAAAACATGTCAAAGTAATGTTAAATGACTTTTTGCTCTAAACTGCATGGAGTGCATGTCAATAATAAAACCCAAGATGTTCATGTCTTACTCCTTCTGCTCCAACTGATTGATTATATTTCTTCATAGGATGAAATGACAGTTGAATACAACACATGAAGACTGAATGTAAACACTCTTTTCCTATTTTTTTTGACACAATTAAAGAAAGAAGTATGTATGGGCATAGAATATAGATGGAATAGATACATTCCATACACAAAAATCATATTTTCACAAGAAGTAAGTACAGTAATTATGACTATTAAACTACCAAAGAAACTGAACTGATAATATACAAAACTTCAGTGTTCCACTACAACAGTGCAGTGCAAACTAAAGCTGCCAATACCTGATGACAACAGATGAGCACTGGGCAAGCCGTCTTCCAGCACTTTTCAGACCTGTGTATATCTGTCCCATCTCCATAGCTCCTTCCAGACCAACCACTTCCATAAGCTGGTCACTTAGATCTGCAAAAGATGAAAAAAACACATTTTGTTGACACAGAATTTTGACAGCGGTCATCCTGGCTAGCGAGAATTGTCAGAAGACCAGCGATAATAGAAGATGTGGACAACAGAACTGGCAAAAATGATGATTCCTAAGAAGTGATTGCAGCTTTAGGGCTGAACACAGCCAGGCCTGTTGTCACACCATTTTAAAATGTCCTCAACAAAATGATTCTAAAATACAACAATAATTTCCATGGTTTATTTTAATACATACATAGGAGACATAATACATAACCCCTCAGTAAGTTTGTAGATGATACCAAATTGGGTGGGGGACTTGATCTGCTCAAGGGCAGGAAGGCTCTACAGAGGGATCTAGACAAGCAGGATCAACGGGTCCAGGTAAACTGTACGAGCTTTAACAAGGCCAAGTGCAGTGCCCTGCACTTAGGACACAACAACCCCATAAAACGCTACCGGCTTGGGGAAGGATGTCTGGAAAGCTCCCTGGTGAAAAAGGACCTGAGGGTTCTGGTCAAAAGAACATGAGCCAGCAGCAGGGCCAGATGGCCAAGGTGGCCAACTGCATTCTGGCTTGTACCAAAAATAGTGTGGTCAGCACGATAAGGGAAGTGCGTGTGCCCCTGTACTCAGCACTGGTGAGGCCGCACCTTGAATACTGTGTTGAGTTTTGAGACCCTCAGTACTTGAAGGACAGTGAGGTGCTGAAGCGTGTCCAAAGAAGGTCAACAAAGCTGGCGAAGGGTATGGAGAACAAGTCTTATGAGGACTGGCTGAGGGAACTGGGGCTGTTTAGTTTTGAGAAGAGGAGGCTGAGGGGAGACCTTATTGCCCTCTACAACTACCTGAAAGGAAATTGTAGTAAAGTGCGTGTTGGTCTTTTCTCCCAAGTAACAAGTGATAGGACGAGAGGAAACAGCCTCAAGCTGTGCCAAAGCAGGTTTAGATTGGATATTAGGAAAAATTTCTTTACCGAAAGAGTGGTAAATCATTGGAGCAGGCTGCCCAGGGAAGTGGTGGAGTCACCATCCCTGGAGTTATTCGAAAGATGTGTAGATGTGGTACTTTTGAACGTGGACTTGATGACCTCAGAGGTCTTTTCCAACCTTAATGTTTCTATGTATCCATGATTCTATAATTCTAAATAGGAGAGACTTCTTAATTTAGGTTACTTGACACTTACAGAATGAGATGTTTGCAGTTCAGAAGTTTATGCTGACCATTTTTCAACAGATAAGTAACCGGTAAAGAAAAAGTCAGTGCTCCAGACCCTATTGTATTCTCTTCTATACAATTCTTTCCAGATGATGTGTACAACTCTAATTCAGCCTTTGTGTGCACACATTATTATAGTCTTTAATTGGTATCACATATTATTTTTTACATCGGATCTTTGTCTCTAGTAGTGCACAGATCCAATGCAAAATAAGTAGAAAAAAACCTTATATAAGGCAACTATTCATTTAGCTTTCCTGAACTTTGTAGTACTTGTTTGCACCCAAATAGATATTTCTGTTTCACACTGCTTTTTGATTACATAGCATTTTGGGATTAAACTTCAAAAGTAATTAAATGAATAATATCTCTGGCAAAATAAATATTAGGTTGCTCGACTTAAAGGAGCAAGGACAATTTCATCTAGAATTTCAGATACGAACAGAGATACAACTAGAAACCTAAATAGTAATATAGCAGCCTGGTTTGAGAAGCAACCAAGCAAGGTAATGAAATATTATCCAGAATCAACTAGAGTGTTATATATGACATGTTTTATATGCTCCCATTTAAATATATGTTGCCAAGATCAGATGGACAAGAAAAAGAAACATTTCTTTAGCTGTGTATTATATGTGTTTTATAGATTGGCTGTTAATATCCATGTTTCCAAAAGATACACTACTCAGTGAAGCACAGCAATGGACTAAAATGTTAGAGTATATCATCACTCTGAAAAAACAAAGAAAGGACTGCACATTACTCTTTGTATATTTTAAACTCTTCAACCTTTAATGAAGGTAGATGTTCATGCTAATTATCATATCTATGAGAATAGTCAAAGTTTCAAAGGGAGACTTTTCTATTCAGTTCTTTGGGCTTTGAATGAAGGTAATTAACTGAAAGAAGTACTGTGATGGGGGGGGAAGTATAACAAGCAAATAGGATTTGTGGTCTGGATTATTCTGCTTCCAACCAGAAAATCTGATACTACTCAAAGCCTTAATTTTTCTTATTATACTTTCTTATGTTATTCTTTGCTATTTTCATTTTCTTATCACAGTTCCATATGAAATCAGTTCCATATAGTATCAATGAAGCAAAAATAAACCCTATTCCTTCTTGATAACAAAAAACAATAAGATGGACAACAGATTAAAATATACAACATGATTAAGTTTAACTACACATTTTTATAGTTTGCAAGCCTGTAACACATGTAAACTCAATTTTGTACATCTGCCCTTCTGATGAACTGGTTTGCTCTTAAAATGTTTCGTCACTCACTTTTAAATGTAACTCAGATTTAAACAAATTCTGCTTTTCTTGATAGCCATAGAGATTTAAATGGGAAAGCCCTTATCATTTGCAAAAGCTATTATATTATACAAGCACACAGAAATTTATAGAGGTACTAAATCATGAAAATGTTTCCAACCAAAGAAAACATTAAATTCTTGTTTACTAAGTTATTAGAAAATTATTATTTTTTAAATGAGAGAATAATTAAGAACAGATTTTTATTACTGACAGCTCAGGCAACATATGCAAGATTCAGAATAGTGACATTTGCAGTGATATAAATTTGATGCATCATTTTTCAATAGCTGTGAGATGAGTGCCAGTAACAGCAGGTAAAAAAGGGCCAAATCCTACCCTTTGATCTATACCACACATCTCAAAAAAACATGGTATATTAAACATTGGAAGACGGAACAGAACAATACTCCTATCTGCTAAAAAAGTGAAGCCTTTAAAAAAAAAAAATCACATTTTTAGTGGCACATTCCCAAAGCGGGGTTATTTTAGGCCAAATATGAGTATTTTTAGAATCAAGCTTAAATTAGATACAAACTTCCTTCAGAAGCAGTGTAAACTAAAGCAAACGTAACATGCAATTATTGACTTAGGGTTAGTTCGTGCTCCTGCCCTTGCTAATATATTTGACCTGATACTTTTGCACAGTTATATCCATTGCAACAAATCCTTGAGCTATACTGACTTTGACCACAACTGAGAGTAAGCAGAAATGGTAAAGGGAGTGTGTACGTTTTAGTCCCATTCTTCAAAGATGTTACATGGGTATAGGTACACTAGTTGAATATAAAGGGTCGAGACATCAATGAATGGATTACATCTGTTCTTACAAGGTTTTCACCAAAGACTCTGAAAGAGACTAAGCTCTATTAAAAGAGATCCGGGTTTCTATTAAATTAAAAGATAGGAAAGGGAATCATTCTGGTGGAAGGTTATCACTAATTTTTCAAAGATTTGTGCTGGCCCCTGTACTGGTCAACATATACCCCTAAATAATCTGGAACAGAAGTAAATAGTGAGTTACTAAGAATTCAATGAATAAAAGACAAAAGCCAATTATAAAAAAAGTTTAGCAAGTTTACAGTCCTGAGTAATGGGGCTACACAAAGGCAGAAAATTCAATACATGTAACTCAATGCCCATGAGGGAAAATTGAGCTAACAACATGTAACAGAGCTAGGTGCAGATATGTAGATTGATAAATGTATATATATATATATATATATATTTAATTTGAAAACAAATTGCAGAACAGAATAATGAATGCTGCTGTTCACTAGACATCACTCATCACTTAAAACAGCTTATAATAGGGGCTTTTCGATGATATGTATCGCCATTGTGTTTGAGACCTAATTCAGAAAGTCATATCTTTTTAATCCTCTAATTATATTCTAAAGTTACACACTCACATGTGTAACTATGTGTCTCTACCAGCTACAGAGCAAAAAATGCATCATTTTAGGCATATTGTCTTTCTTCTGTGTTCTACAGAGTTGATTCTAAAGGGAAAATAATCAATTGGTGACTGTAGTGATAAAATTCTCCAAAGCGTGCTTCACCTATTATAACCAGTGGTAGGAGGCTTGGGAAACTAAAGGGTAGATTTTCAAAAAGAATTTAGCAGCTAACAGCGAACCACAGCAAATGTCAGATATTGAGCAGCTTTTCAATCCAGCCAGGTAATTTTGCTGCCTAAACCAGACCTTCAGTCTCACGTGGAGAGGAGCTCAGAATTAGTGCATTAGGAAAGTGTTTTTTGACTGGTGCCTTAGGGTTCTTGAGTCCGCTTGTTCTACTTTGAGCTCTGTGAAAGAGCTGAAGGCTCTCACTTGTTTTCTATGTGAATGAGCCATTAGAGTGTGTGGGAATGTTTTCACAGCACCATGCCTCTCCTGCCCTCTTCCACAAACCAAAGTACTTCACGTGTCTCCTCACATTAGCCCCGTCAGTAAACAAAGGCGGCTCTCCCGGGGGAACGGGAGCGCTGCTGTCAGCAGATGGTGACTACCACGCAGAGGGGCAGCTGACCTCTTGCACTCATTCCTGATGAGGAGATAAAGTCACTAGAGAGATGACTGCCCATTTCTTCCCATCAGGCAGCAGGAAAAAGAAAAATCCAAAGAGAAACTTGCACAAGTGGCAGACAAAATACTAGATGTGAATATAAGCCCTTTATAGCGCTTCCCCAGGGCATGAAGAAACACACTTGGAGATTTTAAAGTTTACGTTATCCATTAGCTTGGCATTAGCTGAATGCTTCAATATTCAAAATGAACACACAAGAGAAGAACACATTTAGAATTCATCTATTAAGATAAAGCTAGGAAAGAAAAATGGGGTGGAAGGCGGCAAGAAGCAGGGTGTGATTAGAAATACTGATTTACATAGAGAACTTTCCTTCTGCAATGGAACTGGTTTTGATACGCAATTTATCTTTGCAATATATACATACTGTTATCCTGGCAAGGGATTGAATGACTCTATTATAAATTTGGGTTACTGCACTTACTTAGGTATATTTGCACAAGAACACTGTTGGTCAGTAGTAAATCCATCTCTGGCAGCAGTTTGTCTTTAAGAGAGAAGGGGCTCCATGGCTTACTAGATGTAATCAAACCCTAGTAAATCATCACACTGGAAATTTTCTGGTTCCAGTTAAAATACTGGATAAGAATTTGAAAACTGCTATGATGCCAGAGGATCCTTGTCAAACTGTTGAGCTCAATGCTCTGCACCACATGAATGCTCCAGTATCTTCCTAGAACATGGCATGTATTACATCGACGGTTACCAATTATGCACGACTATAAGGTCACTTCTATATGCAGGGATAGGGACTGCTGTTTTATAAAATCCTAAAAATGTGTTTAATGTCACAGTATTGCCCTGATTTAAGATTATTGTCTTTTTCTAGATTCTTAGTTACAAGAAATCAGTAAATCAAGAGCAATCTATACATTCTGGTTTTCGTTATGCTTTTCTTTAAAGAAGCTATGTGAAGTAACGTATGCCTCAAATTGTTTATATCCGAGTTGTACTCGGAGGTCCAGATGATTTCAAGGCTCTGTTTTGTTACTGATTCACAAACATATAACAAAAGACAGCTTTTTTTTCTTCAAGAATTTACCATACAGACAAATAAAGCAGATGAAGTATTGGGGAAAAATAAGATTATGATGTCCATTTAATGAAGTGAAAATTGTACACAGACAAGTTTATGTCCTGCAAAAGGTTTGTACTCATATTCAGCTGGATATATTGTGTGTAGACCCACAAGAATCATATTATTATTTCAACCACGTAAAGTTAAGCATATGAGTTTGCAGAACTGAGCTGACCAAAATCACATATGAAGTTCATAGCATAGATGGGAAATAAATCAACAAATCCTGAATTTCAACCCTCTACTTTTGAAAGTCTAGTCTCCCTCTTAATACTGATTTTGAGGATACAGTATTTGACCCAATTTTGAGTATGTTGCATTGCTGAGTTTTCTTGTTAACATTAAAAATCTCATGTGGCTACATATATCTGTTTAATCCAGTATTGATACTCAAGTCTTTAACTCTTGCCTTCATATTTTCTTTCTGTTTTCAAAAGAAAAACCAAAACAAGCTAAGTCTGCCTCTCAGTGTGAAAAAGGATGATAAATCACTGCTGCAATTTTCATTCTGGTGAGATACTCAGAGATAGTGATAATAAATTAAACAGATATTTTATAAACACACACAAAAATGCACGCACATTTTATATCTACATGGACATACGCATATATGATATATACCCATTTATGATATATACACATTTATGCATATACGACAGTCAGTACATTTTTACTCTACCATCTGAATTGATGATGCATTAAATAGTTTTAATGAGGTAAGAATGCAAGGGTGATATTCTTGACACTTAAAATGAATACAATTGATAAAATCTTGTCTCTACTGAATTCGGTGGCAAAAGTTACCGACTTCAGTACAGCCCAGATTTCACTCAGTATCTTGTGTCTTGTATAAGTCTAATACAGGGACTCTGTCCTCAAATGGAATCATTTAACAGATACAGCTCAGACTACTACTGTGTAATGGATTTTTTTGTGTATATAATCATCTCTTGACTCTCATTAATCATTGAATAACAAGTTCCCCCCCAAAACAGGAGGGCAAACAAGGAAGAACCAGTTCTTATAATTAAATATTTTATGAAACTTTTTCATGTGCACAGAAGGCTTTTGTAAAACTTTTCCTTAAATGAACTTTTTTTCCCACCAGCTTAGCAGGGCAAAGGAGAGAGGAGTTCTTAATAGAGTTCTTAATAGAAAGGGTTTTTTTTTAATAATAGTAAAAGAAGAAAAATAATAACAAAAAAACAACCCACCCCAGAGCACTCAAATTAAATCACTTCCACCCAAAAACTAGTCTCAAATACCAATGTTCAGACGTACAACATTTGAAAGAAGAAGTTTCATCTTCCAGTTTGGGAGATCATTATGGATGTCTTTTATGGTAAAACTTGGCAGACAAAATGTATTTTTTTTTTATAGATTTATTCTTCTAATAGTTTAAGGTACAATTGCATTGAACATGCTGCTGCAACAAAAAGCCCCCTATTATTTTAATCTGTATTCTTTTAAAAGTTATTTGTTCAAAAGGATTTCACTGTGTTACTCTTAAACCCCCTTCATCCAACAGAACAAAAGCTGTTCTATGAAAGGAGTCTAAACTTGGACAAACCATAAAAAAAAAAAAAGCAAAGTTCCTCTCTGTTTTTATCAAATTTGATTGCTGCAGCTGTTCCCAGTTTCTGTATTTTAAAAATAGCCTTATTCAGTGCCTTGTTGGCTAAAGGCCAGAGTACCATTAGAACATGCTGTACGGAAAACCTCTATTCAGTTACAGATACAGAAATATATTTAAGATCAGTGGGGGTCATCTGCAGCAAACACTTGTATGGGGGAAAATGGAATTTTAATGTGCTTGGACTGCTTACCACTTTTAACAGATATTTAAGAACTTCAAACCGGATATCTTTCTATTTGTATTGGTACTATCATATTACTGAGCATCAGGTACAATACAATATGAGCAAGTCAAGATCATTTCAACTAACAAAAATAGATCTAATTCTCAAATTACTTCTTAGTCGTTCTGGCATTCACTTTAAATGGCTCCTAGTAATATTGGATATTTGATTAGCCTATAAAAGTGCCACAGCCTAGAAAAGAAAAATACAGTAATATTGATGGAAATGTAGAAATCTGATCAATGAAAACCTGCTTTGATTTCTACATTTCTAAGAGCACTAGTACTAACAGGGGATAAATGTTCCCTTTCTGCAGTGTAGCAAACTAATAATAGCATTATCCCTATATTTATCTACCAAAGAGTTTTTTAGTTATCTGCCAGAAACATATCTTCATTTTGTCTAAAAACTCCTTTTGATTAAAGCATTAGCAATTTTGGTCCAGGAGCTCAGAAACTGCCCAAAGATGATCTTCATTCCTCTTTCTTTTCATGAGAACCAATTCTATTTGCTACCTTTACCATCATAGTATTCTATGGTGTTTGGAGATCACAGTAAGCAGAATGAGTATCAGTTTGAACAAAAGTAATTTTCACTTCATAACCAAGAGTCTAATCCCAGGAAGGTACTCTGAAAATCAATGAGATATATCATAGATCACTTTTAGTCACTTCTGATGGTCTAGAATGACTGCATTGAAGTATTCAAAGCCATAAATTTCTCCTGCACCTGTGGGAGGACTCTTCAGCGTGGCAGAGATATTCAAGGTTGTTATTTGGATAGGTACTAACAGGAAAGAAACCACAGCAGTGATGACAGCAATATAGTCTGTATGAACTTGCTGAAACACTAAGTTCTTAGCGGTTGGTTGGCCTCCTAAGGTTCTATGCCTTTGCTTTCTCAGTACAGGGTTTAATTTAATTAGATAAATGCCACAATCACACTCTGGATTGTAGTTTCAATTACAAAAATTGTCCACGCTTTCTCTTTGTACAGAAGAAGCATCAGGCAATTGAATGAAGTCAAATCCAGTGAACTCTTGGGCACACATTGCTATCATCTAAGTAAATTAGACAATCTACCAAAACTTCCTGCTGTCAGTGCAAGTAAAGTTTTGATTTAGTTTCTCACTAAACTGTTTGATGTTGTCTGAGGTGACCTAGGATTTTCAGGACATTCACAAAGGGCTGACGAGCCTGACATAGGAGCAACAGAAGAAACAGATGAAAGGAAGGTATCTTGAGAGGGTCTTTAATGGTGTTATGAACTTATATATGGAGAATTGAAGAAAGCTCAGACTTTTCTCCAGACAGTGATTCAGAGCAGGAGTCTAAGAGGTCTGGTTCTCTAGAGGAGCACGTTTTAATTTGTTGTCACCAAGAGGAATCTTGGGAGACAAGCTAGGAAGTTTGGTTAACTCAGCAGTGTGTCTAATGCTAACTTTCTGCTAAATCTAACATCCCAATGTAACCACATGGGCTGAGTCCTTTGTGGAGCCTAAGGTCTGCAGAAGTGGTATTTATTCCTCTATCTATTGTTTGATGGGCCACAAGTATGCTTGCTATGTCCAGGACTGAGGTCCAAGTATACAAGCAGATTTTCCCAATGCTTACTTTGCTTGAATCTGTTCTGTTCTCATAATTTATCATTGAGGGTTTTGTTCTCTACTATCTAATCTAGTGACATGTAAGCAATTGCAGATATTTTCTTCTTATCTGAACCACATACATTGCTAAACGTTGGTTTACAAGAAGGCAGTTCTGGGATACACAGAAATCTTTCTTATTGGAGGAAACAAAGGGGAAAGTTACCTCTAATAGTGCTACAAGAAAAATAAACGTCTCCTTCAATGTGATTTACATGTAAAGGTATTTCAAAGGATCACAGAGAAGGCAAAAATAAATTTCTTATTGTATCTTTCAAAATTTTAGGTATTAAAAGCTGACATCTAGCTAATTTTTTTAAAAGCTTTTCTCAGCAGTTATTTACAACGCATATAGGAAAAGAATGTATTTCATAACCATGATCAAGACAACTACAGAACAGTTCCAAATTTCTCCTCAAGGACATAAAGACCAGAATCAGCTACAAGTGTCACAGTAGTGAGACTCAAGTTAGTTTTAGTGCTCTAGTCCTGAACAGTATCAAATAGAAAAAAACAAATTCTATTTTATTCCAAACAAGAAAAGATGACTTACAAGCAAACCTGCATCTGGATATAATTTATTTGGTTATGATGTTCTGCCATAAAATGAAAGCTAATATCTTTTACTCAAAAAATTTATCTAAACACACCCTATTCAGCTATTACACCAGCCACAATGTTTCAGGTATCAGAGAAATACAGAAGCAAAATCATTGCCCAGCACTATTTCATCCTGAGATCCTGAGCTGATTATCTATACTGAAATGCACAGCCTTACTGAATTTGTCTTTAGAGAGACTTAAGACAGTAATACAAATATATCCTCATGATGTTTAACGCAAAATAGGAGACCTAGAAAACTAAGGGAATGAGGCTTATCTTATTTTCATTCTCATTTTTCATTCTTTAATTTTTCTTCTGAATGATGGAGAGTAAGAGAAAGTGCAAGAGAAACAGATAAGGAGATCACAGTTGTATGAATACATGTGTATTTTAGTTGTTTTTACACTGGACTATGGTAAATCTGTATATGGTAATCCCACTCCGAATAGCAGTCATCACATCTGGAGTACCTGAGAGAAGTTCTGCTGTAATTCCTGACCAGCAGTTCCAGAGACTGGACAAGTCCCCTGGTTACTTACTGGCATTGTGATAGGATGACACTTCAGGAAAGGTTTTTTTTACCTTCCAATTTCACTAATTCACCTTCAGTATGTATCTTTGTTTAAATCCTTCTTTTAGGCATCAGGGTCAAAAATGAAATAGTATGTATATAGGATTACTCTTTCTCAGTTCAGACATATTTGAAGTTGAGAAGCTCCTGGGGTTAATTTAGCACAAGGGATTCTGGTGAATCAGGTGGTGATAGGACATGCTGTTGTATTGTTTATGCTGTTATGTTAGTTCTATTGTATGTGATATTTACACACTATATGCAATATACTGTTTGGCAATACTTGTGGGGAAGGTTAATATCCTTCATCATGCCAACAGAAAAAAAAAAAAAGACATGACACTTTTCAGGCTGACAAATCCTGCCTCCAGTCCAAAACAGAAGGAGACAATTTCAAATTGAATAAAAGTTTGGATAATTTTGGATTTGTTTTGATTTTACTAATCAGTTACACATTGGAAAGTAAGGGTGAGAGGGTTGTTTTTTGGGTACAGGTGGAAATTAACCTGGAAGGACAGAAAATTGTTCATGGATATTTTGTGATTTTCACTTTCCAGGTTACTCTCAACAAACGGCCCTTAGACAAATTTCTGAAGGACCATAATTTTGATCTCTGCCCAACAAATCAATTAAGCATGGATATGCAGTGCTATCAAATGGACTACATACATGTTTCAAGCATGACTGTTAAGTGCTCCGTTTATTCAGGCCTATCTCTATAGCAACGACTTTATGGTACATTATTTCAGAATACTAATTATAAAGCAATATAAATAAGGTTGTGTACAACAAACAGGTTTGCATTTACATAGTTGAGGCATCTGAAAATTCATGCTTACTTGTATAATATAATATGTGTGATCGATTTTTAAAAATATTTTTCATCCTTGTAATTCATGCATGGTAATAGTGGCTGGATTTTCTTTTCTACAACACTACTTTGCACTAGGCTCAGCAGCACAAGGGGACTTCAATATACTAAGGGTACTAAGAAAATAGAAGATGCAGGTGCACTAATAAATGGGTGGTCTTTGGATTACAGTATTTATGTATGCTATGCCGAGCTAAACAGAAACCTAAATGTTACACATAAGAAGTGGTACAACAAGAACATCTGTGTTGGGGGACTGAACTGGCATAGCTAACACCTCCAGTGCCAGGTGCAAAGGAAATTTCAGTACAGCTTGAGTAATTTTGACTGCTAGCATCTGCACATATCAGATTATCTCTCCTCTTCCCTCCATATTCCACTAGAGTATTTGTATTATACATCTGGCTTTAGATTCTAGCATAGCAAAAAAGACAGGTTGTAATCTTTCCATTCCTCCATCTTCAACTCATTTTTTTTTCTGTTATTTGGTTCTTTTTTCATAGAACCATAAGGCCAGAGTTGTTAGTATTTTCAAAATGTATCGTTAAGGAAAATGAGCATTTTTCCCTGGGAAAGAAAGAAAGATTAAAGCAAGAATCATGCCATTGATCTATATAAAGCCGATCAAAATGCCTGAAGAGAAAGCTTTTCCTTTCCAAGTTACTAAAGTTGAACTAAAACTTCACATTTCTCTGAGCTATCCTCTCTGCTGAGAAATTATAGATTTTTCATGTAAAGTCACCTTTAAAAATCAACCTTTAAAATAAAATGAAAATTTTCATTTCAAGTTCAAGTGACATAAACAACTCATAGAAATATTGATGACATTTGGTAAAAGTCTTAAAATACTCGAAAAAACAAGACAGGCGGCTGAAATGATTGCTAAGAGATGCAAACCAGTCACTTATGATGTACTCATTGAACTCCAATCCTAATACTCTCTGAAATTCATGAAATCCCTACAGAGTCCATTAAGATCATGAGGTACTTCTGTATTAAGTGGCTCAGGCCCAATCTTTTATTTCTTAATTAGGCAAAGATTTCAGAAATCAAACACTACCAGTAAACAGGTTAGTTCTGTTGGCTGTCAATCACCTGATCACTATTACCATGACATCAAAGAAAGCTTGAGCTGTTCTCAAAGAAGGATTGGGAAGAGAAGGTAAAACAAGAAATAAGAAATATGGGAATATAAAAACAGTGCTTGTATTCTAGAATGAGTAGATTTGTTGGTGGACTTTTAATGTATCTGAGCCATAGCTCTCTGCGTCTTATTTGTTCATTTCTTTTAGTAAGACCTACATTTCTATTGAAGACAGGAACAAAATGTGTTAATAGCACAACTGGACATATTGAGCTTTCAAGGAATTTCTTCAGAAATGTTTGTGGAAAATTTTTCTTTCTCTTGGCAACATCAAATCACCTCCTTTCATTCCCAACCACTGATTAAATCTCTTGAATATGTCTAATAAACAATCTAAAAAAGGAAATGACAAATTATTTTAAGTCTACACTTCTCTGGGAATCGGGAACTTGGAACTTTTTTCACCACACTGTAAATTATTTTTGTAACTTCCAACAAGGTGTGACAAAAATGCAATAAAGACAAATAAATCCACAGGGAAGAGACTAAAAAAGCATTACAAAAGCTTCATTTTAGGAAAAAAAAAAAAAAAAAAGCTGTTACAAATTTGCAATCCCTAGTTACTCATCTTTTCTTGTTACTTCAGTTCTAATGCCAAATTCCTTCATTATTTTTTGACCTGATATGAAACACCATCTGGCAAAAGCATGCTGCAATTCTGCATAAATGAAATAATTGGATGGTTGGTTTAAAATATATTTCATAAATAAGTATTATTATACATTAGCAAATTTGCTTCATTCCCTTTCTGACCTCTGTCGCTGAGCTATGACATTTTGTGTACCAAAAGGACCTGCAATTCCCAGACAGTCTTGCGTCTACTATGCAGTCATGAGCCTGATACACTTCCACCGTCATACAGCATCAGATGCATATGTCCATATGCTTCGTTCGTATTTATTGTATGCATTATTACTATTATTATTATTACTGCTACTACTGTTGTACAAGGGCAGCAGCACAGATGACACAATCACTGTCCTGTAGGAAGAGATCACAGCTTAAGGGTCCCGATGGATGTGTGGCAACAGATTACAAAACATATGGTTTACGTGGTTATTTTGTAATGGGCCAAATGGCTGGGCTTATTCAGGAGTCATTTCTAAAGTGGATCAGGTGTCTCTGTCATGAGATATCTCAATCACACTTCTTTAGAATAATTCTGGCCGGTCAATTACTTTCATTCTACTACCACAAAGCTGTTAAGTTCTGAAGACATCATCCTATTGCTGCGGTCCTACAGATGGAATTTTGCATCCACACGGTCTCATTTGCTCGCCTGGGGGACATTCTGTAGTGTCCACACCTCTGTAGGCATACATCATAGGAGAGATCAGGCCAGAAGAGAAAAAGGAGTCATTTTTTAATTGGGTACATGTTACAACATTTTTCCTCAACCAGCTTTGACAAGCATGGAGTAATAGTGAAAACCAAAATATTTGCTAGTGATGAAAAGTGGTATACAAAACAGCAGTTGGTCATGAGCAAACATTTTGCAGCTATAAAGACCCAGCTGCTTTGGCTGACTGAAATGAAAAGGAACAATGCTTTAGGGATTGTAAAAGAAGATCTTACAACTGATGGATTATACGGAAAAAAAGACTTCTGTATAAAGCATGACTACTCATAGTCCCCTCCTTATTCATTTATTACATATCTAATGTCTTTGAGTTGAGAGTCCTAGGTAAATATGTCGTGCATTAAATGAAAACTGGTTCACAGCTGTTGAACCAGTTTGTTCTGTGTGCCTGTTTTTGTCTGTTATTAAATATTCATTTATTGATATTACTTATAAAAAATTCAGCATAATTTTAATCCTCCCCTCCTATGAATAGGAGAAATTAAAGGAAAAGGGAGTTCATCCAGGTTTATAGGTATGTGTCATACAGCTTGCATTATTTCCAGAAAAGGACAATAATATCAGGAATCAATGAGAAAAAATGTCTTGTGCATCACCTAAATATTTAGCTACAATATCAGCTTATGTTAATCATATTTCAAGAGTTGGGTTGAACATTCTGTAATTGTGCCATCAACCCACATGAATCAAAGCTTTATTTAATAACTGTAAAAGCTGCCATTTGCTACTTTTAAAATATCCCATTTCTCATGGCCTTTACTCAATAACGGTCACTAGAGTTACAAAATGCTAAAAATATCAACGTTCTTGAAAATCTTATTTGAGTCCTTACTGCAGAAGCTGAAACATCTGTAAGTGTATGGCAGTTATCAGCTTCTTGTAATTTCTGGCAATGTTCAGTCAAAAAGCCTTCAAAAAGTGCAAGTAAAAACATTAGTGTTTTGACTACTTGTAAGAAACTGTTTTGTATACAATTAATATAAAGGGAACTGCCAATTCAATCTGAGCTTAAAATTCAGGGTGATGTGTTATTTTTATTTTATTTATTTTTGAATTTGTAAAAAGCCAGAAACAAACCCTCAAGCTGCTGCAAACCCTAAACCAAATAAAATATTCCAGTTATTTTAACTAACATAGAAACTTAGTGTCAAATTCAATAGATGATACACAAAATAATAAATGAGCAAGAGCAGAAACATGCCTATACAGTTAATATTTGAAAAACCCAGCTAAGAGTCCTTATCCTGATTTATGCAAGGAAAATAAAACAAAATCAAACTCTAAGAACAAGTGTTATCTCAATAGCAGGCATAGAGAAAGTTCAACAAAAGTTTGAGTCAACTCATATTCAGCTATAATGAGAACTGGACACAGTCCTAAATCTTTTGAATAAATGCAAAAGTATCCTCTCAGAATAAAATAAAATTAATCAATGCTATTTTGGTTATAGCATGAAAACCAATCAAACAAAAACAAAGAGGAAGATCAAAGGAGAGCAGCAAGAGAAACCAGAATTAACTGCTAAGTTTTGAGATTTTTTTTTTTCTATCACGTTTTCTTCCAACATATCATGGAATATGACATTGCCAATCATAATTCCCAATGCTTGAACAGTTCTTTATATCATCAAAACACAGCATACACATTGAAGTTCATGGCACTTACCATGGAAAATATGACATGCAACACTATACACAGTCCAGAAAACTGTGGTCTTCACAGGAGGTGAAGACTGTTTGAATATTGGCCCTATGTATGTGTTGAGTTCTAACTCTGTAGCCCTGTGATTGTTCTTCTAACTTACTTTTTACGGCCATTGTACATTAAACACTTCATAACTAAATTTATGGAATTTTCCACATGCACATTCAATAAACATTTCATATAAATTTTATGTTTATCTTATCCTATTACTAGTTACTTCTCTTCAATTACATTTATAATCTTTTAGTTGGAAAAAGCTGCTGGTTAAAAGTTTAAAGGTTTATCAAACTGAAATTACATTCTTGCTTAGTCTCCATCACATACAGATTTTCTTGCTGAAACACTTTAGCTGTAAAGGCTAAGACAAAGACTGCCTATTGCTTTTCCTGTTTCACAAAATAGGACCATATTTTGTGGTTGTATCATAAGAATCATGGCTACTGCTAATAATATGAAGTATATAGATCTTTATTTAGGATCTGCTCCAAATCCCACCACTTCTGTAGGAATAAAATAACTACCATGTGTTTGGTATCTTAACTTCCTAAATGGATGTAATATAAAATGAGCTGTATTACCATTATAATAAATTATCATTTAAACACTTTCATTTTATTTGTATTTAAATATTAAACACAGAGCGACAAAGACAGGGAGAAAAGTCAGGGGTTTTGAATTCCATTCAGCTCAATCATATAACTGCTATGTCACCATATTCCATTTACAATTGTAGTCTTACTGTACCTATTGAATTAATAGAACTGTTTAGAGTTGCTATAGGTCTGTATTCTTCTGGATCTCATGGGAATGGAGAAACCTTAATTTATACACATTCTCTGAAAATTTTCCAGTAGCTCTGGTTCCACAAGTAAAATCATTGATCATCCGTGGTCATCAATGAAGCATTGAGCAGACTGTGTGCTTTTCAGAGCATGGATTGCATTTTTTGTTTGTGCAGTACTCTGTTCCCTGTAACTCTGCTATCTGATTAGGCTCCTCAGGAGGTACTGGAATATACATAAGTAATAAGCAAGAGGAGACAATTAAAAAGAAATAATAATTATTACTATTAATCTAAGAGATTAAGATGTAAACCACACACTTTGTATTGCACTGTTGACACCCAAGGGAGGTTAGTCACAGAGAACATACACTCCTGTGCGCACTAGGCAGTGCCAGTGCACAATGCTCCCTCCCCAGTTCAGCAGAAATTTCATCCTAGCGCAGACTGATGATTTACTTGGCGTTTTCCTTGGTTGACCTGTGTTCTTCACTTCAGCTCAGTCATTCAGCCTTCTTGCAAATGCCAGCTTATTGTTCACAACTATTTTTTCCATCCATGCGGATTTTAATAGGCATGAATGAATGAATGAGGACAGTTATGAAAGAAATTCATAGTGCAAAGGAAAACCCTGAAATTCAGTTATTAATTGGACACCCAGGCTTCACATCTTTTCCGAGCTGACTAGTCCTTGCTCATTTGGACAATGTCAATGATGTCCTTCTAGGCTGACCATCAGAAAGTCACTTGTATACAGTAGCACGGCTTTTCTTGGAGCTTGTGAGTGTGCCTGCAGCTCAATAGGACTATTCACATGAACAGATGTTACTCAATGTGAATACTGGTTGCAGAATTAAGCCTGTCATTGCTCTTCCTCTTGCTACAAACATCAGCTGCTCAGAAATCCAGGCTCTTTTTTTTTCATAGCTGTTTGCCATACACAAAGCATATACATGAAAACTTTTGTAGTTTGGTTTTTTTTTTAAATCTCCTATCTTTCATCGGCACTTAGATAAACTAATGTTTATATACTCCCTCATATAGTCTCTTGTATGGACGATGATAAAAACTTGATGTCCAGTCATCTGTTAGGAATGATGCTTAGTGGCTTTCACAGAAAACCAGAAACCTGTTTAGTCATTTTAACATATATAAGTGAATGGTTATGGAAGCATGTTGGACGAATACTGAATTTTTATTTTCATACCATGTATCAAAAGCTGATAAATGTACAGATTACATTCAGCTCGATACATTTTATTTCCTTCTCAACACAATTATTGTCCCTATCAAATTAAATATCTAATTTAAAAGTAAATACCTACCGTAAAACAGTCTTAACAATCAAAAAAATGCTAAGAATTATTAGACAGACACATAACTATAATGATTATAAAATTTTAATATTAAATATTTCATATTTCTTTACCTACCCACCCTCCTCAGTTTTAATGAAATTGTGACTGTTGCAAAATAATTTCATATTTGGTGTAAGAAATCTCAATTTAAGACATGAAATTGAGTGTTAACTCTTGCTTGCAGAAATAAATCAAACATCATGTTTGAAAAGGAACAGTAATAATAACACTTTCCATACTTATTAACCTCTTATTTAGAAACAGAAGGCATTTTGTTTAGCAAAGAAGGCTAAACAGAAGGCATTTTACTTTTATGTGATGGCCCAAACCAACCACTGATATTAGTTTTTAGTTTTAAATGCCTCCAACTTGATTCTGTGTTGAAAGCACAGCTGAGGCTCACAAATAGGTAAGAAAAGTATAAAAAGATCCTTTGAAAAAGAAAAAGAAAAATACCTGAAGAGAGCGAGCTTCAGATGTAGTAACTGTAAACTCAGGTTTCAAGACCAAATCAGGCTTGTGGGTCTTGTTTTTGTTTGTGTATTCTTTTCTTTTCTGAGTTATATAAAAATCTCCAGTTACATTTCTTTGTTACAAACTGTGAACCCAGTAGCCTAGGAATAAAGATCTGGGAGGAAAACTTTAAGGGAAATACATTTCAGATACAGCTGGACCAGGTGGTCCAATCTGCCAGTTTACAACTAATTGGCAAACCATTTGCTCTTCTTCAGACCCCTGGTACATCACCTGTTCTTAATGACTTGTCAGAATTGTGGCGAGTGGATCCACAATTTATTCTGACAGTTCTTTAAGAACCCTTGACTGAACATCATCTGGCCCCGCTGATTTATGTATATATTTAGTTTTCCTAGGTATTCTTTTATTTCCTTACCACTAATTTCAAATGATCAAATGATCCTCATTAAATGTTAACTCGCTGTTCTTCCATGTTTTCATTCTAAAAAAGAAAACAAACCTCAACACAGGGAGAGGAAGGAGGAGAAGAAAAAAAGTCTCTGCAAAACCCACAAAAAAAAAAAAAATGATGATCATTTCCAAAAACCTGCAAGTTCCTTTCTTCTTCTTGGTTAGTACCAAAGTGTGCTAAATGGATGCAGATGCATGGATCTGCCATCTAACAGAAAGAAGTGACTGTTCCCGTTTAGCAGGCACAGCCACACTTGCCAAAAAAACGTGGGAATTTGGAGTATCTTTTTCCATGCCCACAAATTAATCTCAAAGGAAATAATACCAATAGTTTCTTCAGTACCAGACATGCATCTGTAATCATAATTTACACAGCAAAGAAAAGGGGTAAGAGTCAGAATGACCAACCAACTTCTCCCAGTCCAAACCCTTAATAACAATGACCATTTCCTATGGTATATAATGCATTACCTTTTCTGTAGTCTACTATTTATGTCAGATTTCTTATATCACTGTCTTTTGCTTCCTCTAGAAAGTGACAGTGTTTTCTAGCCCAGTATTTTCTATTAACAGAAATCATAATATATACTTAACTCTTCTTTTCCTTTTTCTTATTTCATATTAATTCCATGGTTCTCTCAGCTTACAGAGAACCATGCCGGTACTCCTAGTACCAGAACTACCATCTGCTATGCCTTTATTATTGTATCATTCATTCTATGCCATCTTCCATGTCCTATCACCTCTTACTTACACTGCTTACGGGATCCTGGCACGCTGATTCTTTCAATGTCACAATATCCTTTAAAATGCAGTATATTCTCATTCTGTTTAAACTTAACAACTTTATTCACTGTTACAACAGATTGCAATCCACTGCACCTAAATTCTAGCACCTTGTGCAGGGGGCATTGAAGGACTGGAGGAAAAAGGAGCTGAGGAAATAAGCTTATGCAACCTTTCTACAAACAGACACATAAGATCATCAACAGAGGGAGATCTACCTCAATTGAGTCTCAAGAAGATACCCGAATTAGGTCAGTTTCTCTCTTCACTGGCTGCATTGGAAAGCAGCAAGTGTCAAAACAGTGTTTTCCACTTAGGATGGGATCCTTCCTGCCATGTTACAAGGTGGGTACCAGTGGATCAAGGTTGTGTTTTATTAGGAAAGAGAATTACATCCACAGCAGCAGTACTTCTTCATTAGCCCCTGGTACTAGGTGATAGCCTCATGGTTCAAACTACACAGAAGAGCACCTACCAGTTTCCACAGAATATTGGAGGACCGTCAATGTGTAAGCAGAAAGATAATCGTCATGGGATTAGGAGAAAATCAAGAAAAAAAATTTCTGAAAGCAGGAAACATGGATTCAGCTACATTTAAGCCAACAGTGAAGAAGTCTGTTGTCTCCTCTCCTGGATGAGGACCCCAGGCAGCAGTCCTTAGTGGAAAGGGGAAAGGACCAGAAAGACTTATCCATGCTCCCGACCAGGAAGGTACTTAGGTATCTCCCTGTCTGAATTGAATCACAAAAGAACTTGAGGTAGGAAATACACTTCTGTCTCCCCAGATTAATATTAGAAATCACAGTCATATCAGTAGCCAACCAAGCAGGTAGTTTCAGGCAATTGATCAGTGCCTAATGCATTGCAGTGCCTGGAAGGCCTAGACAGTGGGAGAAATAAAAAATACTGGATTTTTGTCTGTGGTTTGGATGGATTTTAGGCACTTCAATGACAGGTTAAGTTGTATTTAGATTCATGGGATGCCATCTATGTATCAATATCAATATTTTGATATTAAAATTTATTTCACAGAATTGACTGGATGACTTTTTCCTGCAGATCTTACCAAATGCCATAAAGCACAGTGAAATGTTATGCTACATATTCATTAATTTGAATGCCTTGTGCCCACTAGTTACATCTTTAACTTCTTGATAGTCAGTGTATCTTGAAAATGAAATGGTTGCTAAAAATACAATCAGACTATCAAAGTTTGAGATGTGCTTATACCTTTACAAACTGAACACCAGGCTGATATTTAAAATATGTTATTTGCTCTTGAAACTCTCTAAATGGCCTATTTAAGCCTGGGGAATTTCTGTAGCTGGACTATAAAGTCTTGGTAGACTGAAGAAAACACTGAATAATTGTATAATAGACTGTGACAGTATAATACTCCACTGGACTGAAAGAACACTGCATGTTATGATGGAAATAAACCCACCCCTTCAGGAAATATGAATGAAAATAATAAATGAAACTGATCTGAGGGAGAATCATGCTGGAAAAGAGTATCCCACAGCACTGGTCAGCAAATCAATTTTTATCCATTTTCAAAGTAGTAATATAAAAATGACATGGTTTATGCAGCTCCCCTGTATACTACGTACTGTTTGCCAATACTATGCTTTGGGTCCAGTAAGGACTAAAGAAGTTCTACCTTAGTATATACTATCCTAGTCTGTTACATATAGTATCATTTTTTTCTCTCCCCAAATGGTTCTGCATCATGTGTTCAGAAGAAAAAGCATGTGTAAATGCCGATCAATGCCAATCAAACCCAACCAAATAAATAAGTAAAAATAAAATCAATAAGACACATAGTAACAGTTCAAACTACAGTATACAGACCTCTTTGTTTAAAGAGCATTTTATAGTGATGAAAACCTGGTTGAAGGAAGATGTTGCACTAGATAGTTTCAGGGGAGAATTTTCTCCTAAAGAAAAGTAATGTAAGAGAGGGGCAGAGAGGAAGTGAAAGCATAAATATTTGTATTACACTTGCATAAAGAAAAGCATATGAGAAAACAGATAAATAAGCTCTGATCTCTTGACTGATCCAGGAAACAATTCAATTAAAACAATCAACATGCCAGATCTCCCTTCCTGATTTGCTTAAATAGGTTCTCATTTGCAACTGTAGAATTAGATTGTGTATATATATGCGAGTGCTTCCCCCCACCTCTGCTCCCCCAAGGAAAATCAAACTTACAAGGGGTCATTTAGCAAATGTCATGGGAGATTAAAGGACCTCAGGTTCCCAGAATTTTGGCTACATTAACTATAGAATTTGTATGGATTAAAAGACAAATCTCACTACAATTTAACTCTTCTATCTATTTGCCATGTGTGATTTTGGTTAGAAACTCTGGATTTGCTCCACAATACCTGTAAATATGATTAGCTTCTATGCGACCCAAACAAAAAAGCTGAATATTGTATTTTATTGCAACAGCTTTAGAAATGTCTGCACAGATCAGGTGCATATATCTAAATACATATATATATATGTAAAAAAAATCTAAAATAACAAACCTGGCTAGGAGAATGAAATATGGCATGATGTTATCTTTACCACTTTGAAACATAAATCTCCAAACCTGGCCAAATATTTCTTTAAGTGCGATAGAGTGTTAAAGGTCTGTAACATAACCAAAGGTCACATTCATGGTAAGAGACACGTTTCCAGACAGACAGAGTAGAATATATCTTTAGAAATGGGAAAAGAACCTGCTTCTTAGTGTATGCTGCAACAAAAGAAGATACAGGAATAGCATTGATGGCTACAGCAGAGCACATTGATAATGACGAGAGAGCTCTTTGATGCTCTCCAAGACTTTCTCCACACAGAGTTCAGCACTGTGCTGAACAGACCCAAAGTCTGTGGACGTGGTAGGAGCAAAGTACCAATAATATTATTGAATGCTACACTAAATACGGCCTACAATAAATTCATAAAATAATGTAATGATCTCTCAAGGAATAACACATAAAAGGCTAAAGGGCTTAGATAGTGGCAACCACACAGCGATGGTAACCCCCACGTTTCTGCATTATGTAGTTTCTCTGTTTCACAGGATTCAGCCTGCTTGTATTTATAAATTTCCTACACAGCAGTATTTTTTGGTAGGTAACATTTTTCTGAAAACATTATAATGGTTTGTCTTCACATTTATCAAAACTTGATCTTTGAAATAATTTCCCTCAGTTTCCCAGTTTTTGCAATATAGTATTACATTTTCTAGAAATTTTTCAGTAGTTTATTTGATAATTATTAATTTGCAATGATATTTTTACTCGCATCTCCCCTTCAAAGGAACTTTTCCACAAGATCTATTAATTGAAAAGGAACATAATTTTAAATAAAAAAAATGGTAAGTATTTTAACAACAGCTACTTATACATGCCCCATCTTTCACATGCTACTAACATTCAGAAATATTTGGCCTTTTCATTGATGATTTCCATCTTCAATATTTGAACCGAGATGAATCAAATCACAGTGAATTAAATCATAAACCCTTACATATTATTTTTTAGTTATTTTTAATGATTTCTAATTTTAGACTGCTTCTCATGTGACACTGAGACCATGCCACAAGGACAAGCAAAGATTTTAGTAAAGAAGCAGCCATTAAAAATCATTATGAGCCATAGCAGTCAAAAATAAACTCACAGTTTAGGAATTCATTGCAATAGCCATTTGCAACAGCAGCAGAGAATCCTGTTAGTTCTAACTGAAAAAAAAAAAAATCACTGGATTTTAACTTTCAGATAAATGAAAATAATTTTCAAAATAGTTCGATGTTGCCGTTTCATCAGCTTAACTTTTTATTTATGAATAAATATATATTTACTTGTTAAAAACAACAGAAAACTGACCAGAATTCACATGGTTTCACTTTGTACAGGCATGGGTAGGATTCATGTTTCCCCACCTGGTATAGCCACAAGTTTCACAGAGCATTGCTAGGAAATGGGAAGTGCATGCAGAGCAGCTATTATAGCATAGAGTTCTGTTGTCTCTGTCAGAGAAGACTGGCATAAATGACCACAGAAGATGTTCTGTGAGATCTGCAGAGGAACAACAGAGCATGCAATTAAGATTTCTTGGATTTGGGAATGCTATTGCTGCTTTCTTTTAAAATACTATCCTAATTAAGGACCAAATTTTTAGTTTTAGAAGGCAATCTATTTCAGGCAGAATTGCTTTGGAAAGCAAATGAAATTCAAGGAAATTATATTGAGCATACAGGGAATGAACATATTCCCCCTCATGAAACTACTTTAATGATGGGAGATAAGCCTCTCTTTCAGTCTGCTGAACTTAACCATACCTTAACAGCTAGGGGTTCTTAACTACCTCTTTGCCTCTATTGCAAGTTCTGGGAACCTCCATAAAAAACCTTGCTCACTATTACCCTTAAGTATTATAACCAATAAGTAGTCCTTTTAATGACTAACCTTATAAGTATAGCATTTTAATTAGGTGAGCAGCACAACATTAAAAAAAAGAGGTCTCAAAAGTGAAGTTGAATGTCTCAAAAGAATGTAAGTGGTCCTAGGTTAGCATCATCAATACACGGAATGTCTCAAAAGAATGTAAGTGGTCCTAGGTTAGCATCATCAATACATGGAACTGGCATTTCAAAATCCTCAGAACTATTTCTGTCAGACAGGCACAGATAGAGAAGAATCTGTATTTATATATGGTCTAAGGTATAGTGACTTAGCTCTATGATAGTCCAGCATACATATCCTGTCATGCAACTCTACTTTGGAAATCCATATCTGGAAGTCTATATTTCAAAGTCCAATATCCAAGTATTTCCACTGTATAAATCATCTACAGCTGTGGACATTCTTTCAAAGTTGAAAAAATATAACAAAAAAAAACACCAAAAGAAACCATAAAAGCCCACCCAAAGAAACTATCAAATATTATGTACATTAGCTCAATAGAGCAAAATCACGTAAATATAGGTATGTGTATGCATACGTGGGTATACATTGATTTGCATGAAGGGAGAAAGAAGGCAGAGAGGTATAAGGACTTACCTAGCTCTCATTGCAGAATTTCTAGGTTTAAAAGCCTAGACAGTGTATTATGTCATAAGTCTCTGGGCTTCACTAATTCCATGACTACAGGCTTCTTTGTGATTTTGATTTTGCAATTGAAACTGATTGGCTGGCAGACAAAGGGACAGAAACAGCTGCAGCTGGTTTTATTGATTATTTCCTCAATTTAAAGGAAGTAAAGCAGGAGGCTAACAACATTGAAGGACAAAGGCTAAGTTGTTGCTCTATATCTCTGGCACAGCCAGTCCCCGTCCACTGCTGTATGCTCTGAATTAATTCATAAAATGTAGCTATTATCCTTTTAATGCCATGGATTGCTGCAGAAGTCATAGGGACCTGCCTGTTATGATGGTGAATTTTTAATCTCATTATTGTTTTAATAAAATCTGAAATCTCTAATATAGTAAGGCACTAAATCCAATATAAACATCCTGGAAGCTGCTTTTGGTCTGTTATCAGTAACATGAATAAGTTTGTAGCAATACACTAAGCTTATGATAGTTAATGCCTACAGTAAGAGGCCCTGCCCTCTCAATGAGAATTGTGTCTTCCTAGAGGAAACAGAAGGTAACTCTCAAAACCCAGAAAATACATTAGTGACCAACAATGGGTGGGAGGAATCAAATCAAAACAGGAAATGTGTAAACTTAGGAAACAAATGGTTATTTGTTTTGACCCTCTTCTTTACGCTATTAAGTGCATTGACTTGATACTAGCTACTCTTTTCTTAACCAGGGCTTCAGTTTGAAGAAAACAGCCTCTATTCAATTCTTCTGCTTTTTCTCAATTAAAGAAACATATCTTAATGTACATGCATGGTATAAACAGCAGCATGGGTAAACAAACTTGGGGCAAAATTAGGTTTGTACTCACACAGCTTCTGACCTACTAAATCGAGGCCTCTCAGGCTACAGAACTGTACCAATTTACCTTAGGTAGTGGGCATTGCACTGTTTTAAGATGTGTTTTTTGAATAACAACACAAGGAGGAATCAGGTGCTCCCTTGTGACCAGCACTTTTATATTAAATCTTAAAAATTACCAATACAGATATTTGTAAAGCCCCCCAGACAAAAAAAAAAAAAAAAAAAAAAGAAAAAGAAGAGAGAGAGAGAGACTTGCAGAAGGCCCTCAGCCACTCTCACAGCCTTGCTGCAAAAATACCTCCCCTGTCTCCCCAGGCAGCTCAGTCCAGCTCTTCGTTATCATTACCATTACGAAGTTTTTCTAGTCTCTTGACAGAATTTAAGCCCATTACTTGTTGTTCTGTTCTCCATGTACATGCAGAACAGATGATCCCCGTCTGCTTTAAGGAGTTGGAAGCTGTCCTCATGTTTGCTCTCAGGCTTTCCAAACTGTGCAGAGATCTTTTAAAAAAACTCCTTTTAGGTTCTGAGATTGTGCTTAGGTGATCATTAAGACTAGATCTGTGCGTTAATGGATCACCTGATAATAAATATTATCTGCTCAAGCAGATCTCAACATTTCTGTTGAGAACACCCAGTATGATGCCTCCTACACTCACGGGTTGACCTCCCATGTTCTCCATCTGCATTTTGTCTTACATTTTGTATCTTGTCTTCCAGGTGAAGTATTATGTCTGTAATACTTAACTAAACAAGGTCAGTTTTTCTGACCCTGAGGCCAACTGGCACAGAATGTCTTCCTTCCGTACAGCCAAGCTCTCTGGTCCCAGATAACAGCATAGCTTTGTCAGTACTGCCTATTGGGAACAGTCCTTGGCCTGTGCCCAGACATTATCTAGGAAAGTTAGTTTCCACTGGGGAGTATTCTTGCTAGTGAGCATGTGCCAGAGCTAAAGGCTTATCCCCATTTAATTTACAGCCATAAACATAGCCAAGGATGTTGACCCTATCACGTTAGAGTAGTTTATGGCTAATAACCCATTGGGATATGGTGTTCAGTTCCTAAGATTAGTTACCACCTTAGGAAAAGCCTCCAGAAAAACCACTTACGCCACTTCCAGACTGCTAATTTTATTTCATAAATACAACACCAGACTATTTATATCTCTCTACTTCCTAGGTATCATTTTTTAGACTAGCCTGTGCAGGAAGCTGTATATAGGTCTATATCTATGCAAAGTCCCCTTATTGGACACACCATGATAGTTAAGGTAGGCTCTGCTGATCTGAATCTTATAACTTCATTTTTATTTCCTAACTACATAAGAAGTGCTTTGACTTTCCTGGCCTTTCCCAGTTCCTGAGAGGTAGAAAGGTGTATTTCCCAAATGTACTGAAGATGTTGTGGAAATTGGTGTTATCCAAAGAATAGGCTGTAAAGACTGGACATGCAGGAGCCGAACAGCTCCAAATACTGAGGAAGCTGCAACTTGACTCAAGAAACTACTGTCAGCATAGAGGGCAAGTCACCTCCCATGCCAGCCCTACCACTTCCATGTGGTACAACTGCAGTACAATTTAGTAAGATACTCATTCTAAAGATTTTTTCAACCAGCTAACCTGTAATAGTAAGCTTGTACTTGTGCCTGTTCCCACTGCTCTGACTTCTTATTTGACAGCTATCAGATTCAACTCTTCACCAGTGCTCATTTTAGACATTCCACTTGATGCTCTAGTTGTACTAAAAGCAAACTGGTCTACTACCTTGTCTTGACTTTGCTTTATTAAAAGATTGACTCCATCAGGTTCAAGCATGATCTTCCTTTGCTAAGGAGTTCCATAAGTTTGTTAACTGTTGTGTAAAAAAACTTCCTTTGATTTATTTTGAACAAACAAAACTCTTTCTAGTTAGCGCCGCACTTCTGCCAGCTTTGTCTGATAGCTTCTTGTGTCTATGCAAGGAGAGAGAAAGAACAGGCAACTCCTATTCATCCTCTGCAAGAATTCAATGATCCTACAGGCTTCTATCATAATCCCTAAACTTTCTCTTTTTTGGACTCAAAAGGCCTACTCATCTTTATTACAGATAAACCATTCCATACTGTGGCCTCAGTGCTGTTGTTATTGTGTTTTTTAAGTACCCTGAAATATGTTTGGTCACACTTTACCATACTCCAGATGATTTTGATAGTACTTTTTTGTCACATTCAGTCACATTCAGTTTTCAGCTAAACTTCTGCAACCATCATGGTAGCTGGACTGTGCACTGAATTTGGTAATTAAATCAGCAAGGATTTCTATACTCTAGGTATCCATTAACAGAGTATTTTATCACAAGGTACTAATGAATTCATTCTGAAATTTGTACAGAAATGCTTTTGGGGAGTAGATAAATATAACTGAACATACGGGAATATGTGATCACTGGAATGAATCGAGCACAAATTACACACGTTAAAGGAAAAGGATATGACTAAATGTGGAAAACAGGTAACTGTACAAGATAGAAGCTTAGCTGTTGCAATAGACACAGTAGGAACAACCTCAAGCACCAGCTCATACAGGGCCACCCAGCTGGGAAGCACCTTGGCACAAAAAAACTTAGAGTTCCTGGAGGACATCAAGTTGAACAAGAGCTGGCAATGCACCCTTATGGCAAAGAAGGTCAATGGTATTCTGGGTTGCATTAGACAAAATATTGCCATCAGGTGGAGAGAGGTAATCCTTCCATTCCACTCAGCACTGCTGAGGCCACATCTGGAGTGCTAGGTCCAATTCTGGGCTCCTCAGTGCAAGACAGACCATGAACATGGAGAGAGTTCAGTGAAATTTCAGGAAGATGGTTAAGGAATAGCACCTCTCCTTTGCGGAGAGGCTGAGAGAGCTGGGACTATTTAGCTTGGAGAAGAGAAGGCTCAGGGGGCTCTTATTAATGCATATAAATACCTGAAGGGAGGGTGCAAAGAGGATGAAGCCATGCTCTTTTCAGAGACTGGATATGCACCTTAGCCTAAATTGTGCAAATCTCTTTTCCCAACACACAAAAGTAATTTGTTCTGCCAAACTGTGAGTCCAGAAAACAATTATTTAGCTACTGTGAACTGACCCATTTGCCATTCTTTTTCTCTCACTCTGGGGGGGAACATTTTGAGAAATATATGAAAAAGTTGAGAATGCACATCTTTTTCAAGTAGAAAAATTCTCAAAAATCAGATCACAAAGCTGGATTCTGAATAGAGTATCCCTTGTCTGTCTCTACAGAGTTCATATTATGACAGTGCTTTACTTTTCTGTTTCATGCCATGTTATTTCAGAATTTTTATGCTACTGTAAAAGAGCTGTACAATTTCCATAGAAAGTCACACTCTACATACAATTACCTGGAAATACTGGGAAAGCATAAGACACAGGAAATTTCTGATTCCAAGTTTGCATTTTGATTGTAATCTCAAGGTATCGTTTTTTGTGTTTGAGAAAAATAACCAAAGGAAAGGCAGTGTCTGAAAGAGAACACATAACTACTGGTTTGTTATCAGGAAAGGAAAAAAAGGCACTACACTCCCCTCTGTAACAAAATACTGCCATGTTCAGAGAGCTCCCAGGTAGCTGAAGCTACAGTGCTCTCTTCTAACGCTCTGAATGGCATATCTCTTAGCAGTACGCTTACATTGGAACAGGAAGTAGGATGTATATTCATAAATATACAGTCAGCAACCTGTATACTGTCCCATTAAGAAAGATGAAGTAAATTACTGAAAGGTATCGGCACCTCAGTCATTCTATTCATGGGCAGAACCAAGATTCTGAAAATCAGTGTGTCTGAAAATAGACTTTAATATTAGACTGCTTAGTTTATCCTAGTTCTGTGAATGATCACTGTTGCAATGTCAAAACTGAAGACAGCACAAGGCAGACCTTCCTTGTGCTCTGTTAGTCTGGCATTGGATGGGATGACATAGGAATCATGCAGCTAGGCTAAGCTAGCAAAGCAAATTCCATTAATTTCTGTAGGGAGAAAATGGTGATCCCAAAGACAATGTAATTCAAAGTCCTAGAGAAAATTTGTGAAGATTTGTGAGGGCTGTGCCATAGAAGTAGCAAGGGATATAGTATCCATAGCCCAGTGTGACGATGGAAATGGAGGAAAAATGGTGAGAGATTGTTGCGGAGATGCAACCAGATGGAGAGCTGCAAAGAGGCACCAAGTGACACCCAGCAGCAACTGATAACCCGGTTACTGCAGATCTCACTCCCCAAATTTCTCCAGATAGGTGTTTTTTGTATCCAAAGAGTAAAAAGATTTTGATAAATCCTCAGGTTGCATCAAGCGACAGTAGTAATAAAGATATCTTTGCATTTCTGTTTACAGAAGTACGTACTTTCTTCACGCAGCCTTGCATACCCCCAGAAACACTCCTCTGAGACGCAGGAAGAGATCCAGGCTTAACAAAAATGACTTTTGGTTATTTGATGAGTAGAAACAGTGTGTCTCACCATATAAGACAATGGCGTTTTAAAACACTATAAAACTCTATAGGGCTTACACTATTCTGTATGAACATCAGTTTCTATAAACAGTCTAAATTAAGAGACACACAAAGCCATACTACATCAATTCTCACACGCGTGTATAATCACTTTGAAAGCACATGTGATGGTGGAATAGGAGAGATAACAAAGGGTGATGTCCCAGCTCACACAGAGACTAAAGGAAAGGCTAGAATAGCTGCAGATTTATCGTGCCCAGCTGAATGCACATGTCCTCCTGCTGCTCTCTCTATGTGTCCTGGAAGCACTGAGAGAGTCCAGCCCAGCACTGACATGTATCCTCAGCCTTCACTCACAGCCTGTTAGTACTCTTGTTGCAAGTAAGAAGACCCATAACAACACAAAACTGGATCACTGCAGAGAGTTACATAGGTTGTAGTTCTGATCCAGCACTTACTTTAGGCAACAGAAAAATCTCCACTGGTTAATAAACCGGGAGGAGGATGAGATAGATGTATGCATGTGTGAATGTAGATTTCTTTGTCTAATGCTGCTTTCACCTCTCCTGAAAAGACCTAATCTATTCTTGCATACTTAAAGAGGTATTTATTAATGTTTAGCTTCCTGTAGATAATTTGGCTGCTCTACGCAGCCATAAAATTTTCTGACAGTAAACATGAGAGATGTGCCTAAATTGCACAGAAATGTTTCTAGACTGCCTGTTTTATTTTTCTTTTATAGTGTCAGTCCCATTAAATTTACATTGGTGCTAATTTTACAAAAACTTTGTGTCAAAATTATTAAGGTGACAAATATGCTGAGTCAATTAATTTTAACTATGCCCCCTGAATAAATGCATACAGTACAGTTTGAAGTTTGTGTATGTGAAAACTCTACAGCAAATGCTGCTATGCTTATACAACTCCTGCAGTTGTCAGAGTGACCAGTGATGACAGAAAGAGATCATTAAAATAGGATTTTACTTGTTAAAATACCAATATGACCATCAGAGCACGATGCCTTTCAAAATATAAAAAAAGGTATTATTAATTAACATTTAAAATAATGTGCAGCAAGGGCAAAAGAGAAATACATAGTTATTTAATAATATATTTTACTATAAACAATAGCTGAATATTATACTGCATCAGCTGCTAGACTTTCTCATATGGAAAGCACAGCATTGGTGATTTATAGAAAAAGCTACAAACCATTCCAGAATTACCACAGCACAGACTTCTATAGAGACTGCAGAGAGAAGATTAAGATTATGAAGAACAGGTACAGAACAGTATATCTTTTGATGAGAGAACACTTCTGCAGAATCATGCTCAGTGCCTGCTTAGGTGAACTTTCCCAGTCTAGAAGTCCTTAGCTGAAAGAAAAAATATAAAATTTCATGCGAGTCAAAGCACTTTGTCTTTACATTGAAATTACTTCAGGCAAGATATTTCTTGCTCCATCTTATCTGTGTGTTACGGTTTAGTATGGCTTTAAATCCTCTCTGACTGAAATAGTCACAAAATGACACGACACTCAATAACTTAATCTCTCTGGAATCCTGTCTAACTCAAAACACTGTAAGTGAGCCTTATCAGTTTGTTTGGAGTCAACATTAACAAAGGTAGCATGATTGAAATAACACACACCTCAGTTCTTCAATACTGCAGTGCTACTTTTTGCATAATTTCTTTATAAGTATTTTACCTTTGCTTGCCTTTCCATGTCTTCCCTCTGTTTTCCTTCAAGTTTTGGTGATGGTACTGAACATGAGTTAAGTAATGTTTTAGTGATAAAATCACAAGATAATCGTTTTCAGTTTTGCTGCAGAAATGATTCTTCTAAGATATTTTAATTTTCTGAGAAAAATATTTTGATTCATCTGAGTTCACAAAGCAGAAAGTTGGTTGATATAGTAATCTGGAATTACATATCTGATCAATAGCTCACTTTGAACCCCTCAAAAAAAATTGTCCCACTTTTTTTTTTTTAGAATGTATGCCCAAAGCAGACAGGTACTTCTGAAATTCTGATTAAATCACAGTGAAGAGACATATCTGCCATGCCACTAGCATAGTATTTTCCCAGGAAAAGAATTCCCAAAACCTATTTTCCTAACTCCTCTTTCTGTTTGCTTCCTCTCGTTCATTTTGCATTCATTTTTGGCTTGCATCTGTTTACATACTAGTCTACTATTCCTCTACAGTGTAATGGTGCAGCAGCCACCGCATCCTTTTCACATAATTTTTGCAGCTTTTGTTTCCAACTTGTTGTTTTTTTAAAATTTAAATAAGCAATCAAGCCAAGAAAGGATATGAACACATGCAACAAAATATAGTTTGAACATGAAGCTTTTGCAACTTAGGCAAAGCTATTGCTGATGCCAAAGAAGAGTTATGTTATAAATTGCCTGCTAGAAAGTATAAGGCTCAAAGGTATGATAAATGAGAAACACTAGGGATCCAAGATGTAGGAATCATAACAGATTTCTGATGTCAAGGAATATGAAATACTTTACAGGCTATCTGGCTTTGCTCTACAAAGGCAAAAAAACAGAGCTCCTCCAAACAGGACAAAAACTCTTTTGGCATAACCTCGCAGAGACTATCTCTACTTACAGTCTACCATGGGAAAAGGTGATTAAGTGAAGTTTATGTAAGTATCACTAAGCCCAAAAGAAATCCTTCAGCCTCTCCACTATAGATCTTTCTCATATGAACATCAGCATCATTTTGTCTTATTTTCTCTGTCATAAGTTCTGATATTAGCCTTCCCTCTAAACACAGAACTTCACAGCTTCCTAACTAGGCCTTCGCACTGTTTTGTAATGCCAGAGAAGGGAAACTCTCAAAGACAACTAAAAGAAAGCTAAATTTAAAAATAAAAAAGCAACAGCTCCCTTATGGAGTGAATTGTTGAATCCATAGCAGAATATACTGCTGGGTGAATGAGTAAAGGGGAATCCTGAAACAAATCTAAATAAATAAATTGAATGGAAATACTAATTGAGATATGATTACAGTTTGTGGGGTACAGAGACTTTATGCCTCAAGCCATAAATCAACCATAATTTGCTTGAGGTAAGGAAGTAAGATCTTTTTCAAGTGTTCATACTTCTCTGTTCTGGAAATTCTTTCTATCTCTGCTAAGTAGCCAGCATCGGTATTCAGAGAAAGATGAACCAAATGAATGAGTCAGTGACGTAGTTTGATTATATAGCAGTTACTCTTCTAAGATTCTCGTGCTTTCCATGCAGAAAATTGCACTACTTCTGTGCTAAAAAGCTCTTACAATATTGTTTTTTGAGCTGCATGTGGATATATTTATTTAGACCTTATTGCATAAGCTAATTCTCTAGTCTCAGAAAATGATAATGGAAAAATAAGCAAAGTGTTTGAGAATATTATGACCACATGGCAACACACATACAGAACTTACAAAGGCTGAGAAGTCTAAAGCACATATTTGAGAAAGACAGCATCAAATGCCCTTCATCAAGAGGACTATAAAAAGTAAGAAAAGAAAAACATAATAAAATACTGTGCAGCAGGGTATTTTACTAGCAGCAGATGCAATATGACTAGACAGAAAAATAAAACTATTTGCAGTGGATTATTGAACACTTACAATTTGTACATTTCCACCAAAGCCCAAGTGCAAGGCAAATCTACATTCTTAAGTTCAGAATATGCAAGAAACTAAATAGATTTAATCTAACTCAGTAAATGTCCTTCCCGCAGAATGACATAATTTTCCTTCACTATTACGAGTCAGTGGTGGATACAATTTTGACTTAATCTTCTACAAAATGATATTTTTGTATGTTGGACATTATGCCAAATAAATCATCTAAGCCAAAACAGTTGCAAGAAAGAGTCCTTACTCTGCCCTGACAGTGATCTCTAGACCAACTATGTTAAAAGAGAAAGAATTCAGGCTACACACTCAGTATGTTCATCATCTGGCTGAATTTTCAGAGTCTTATGCTATCATTGCAGAACAAATGGTAAATTCCACAGCAGCCAGATTTTCTGTTTAGGATGAATTATTATAATTATGGTTCCCCATAACACCCTTTTCTTTAAATTGGAGATCTATGAATTTGATGGGTGGACTGTTTAGTAGATAAGAAATTGGTTGGATGGTTGTATTCAGAGAGTAGTGGTCAACAGCTCGATGTCCAGATGGAGATCTGTGACAAGTGGTGTCCCTCAGGGGTCTGCACTGGGACCAGTGCTGTTTAATATCTTCATCAATGATACAGACAGTGAGATCAAGTGCGCCCTCAGCAAATTTGCAGATGATGCCAAGCTGAGTAGTGCAGTTGCCACACCAGAAGGATGGGATGGACAGGCTGGAGAAGTAGGCCTGTGTGAATCTCATGAGGTTCAACAAGGCCGAGTGCAAGGTCCTACACCTGGGTTGGGGTAATCCACAGTTTCAATACAGGCTGGCGGATGTCATCATTGAGACCAGCCCTGCAGTGAAAGATTTGGAAGTGCTGATTGATGAGAAGCTTGATGTGAGTTGGCAATGCATGCTCACAGCCCAGAAGGCCAACCGTATCCTGGGCTGCATCAAAAGAAGTGTGGCCAGCAGGTCAAGGGAGGTGATTCTGCCCCTCTACTCTGCTCTTGTGAGACCCCACCTGCAGTACTGTGTCCAGTTCTGGAATCCCCAACATAAGAAAGATATGGAACTGTTGTAACGGGTCCAGAGGAGGCCAAGCAGATGATCAGAGGGCTGGAGAACCTCTGCTGTGCAGACAAGCTGAGAGAGTTGGGGTTGTTCAGTCTGGAAAAGAAAAGGCTCTGAGAAGACCTTATAGCAGCCTTCCAGTTCCTGAAGAGGGCCTACAAGAAAGCTGGGGAGGGACTTTTTACAAGTGCCTGTAGTGACAGGATGAGGGGGAGTAGCTTTAACTTGGAAGGGGGCAGATTTAGACTAGACATTAGGAAGTAATTCTTCACGATGTGGGTGGTGAGGCACTGAAACAGGTTGCCAGGAAATTGTGGATGTCCCCTCCCTGGAATTGTTTAAGGCCATGTTGGGTGTGGCCTTGAGGAGCCTGGTCTAGTGGAATGTGTCCCTGCCCATGGCAGCGGGGTTGCAAGTAGACAATCTTTAAGATCCCTTCCAAACCAAACTATTCTATGATTCAATAATCATTCTATGATTATTTCAGAGAGACAGAGACTTATCAAGCTTGTATCCTAGGCAATTTAGGTCAGGCTTTAATCAGAATCCCCAATTTATCAATCTCTTAAAATGTGAAATAAACCTTTAAGAAATAACTTACAACTATTCATAACTTACGTCACTTACAGAATGGAGGAAAACTATTCTCCATAAAATGTAATTGGTGATCTCACAAGAGTGCTAGTATCTAAAATATAACTACCCCTCTTATGACTTCCCAAATCAATAATAATAATGTTTGAATATGAAGTTAGACCTTTTAAATTCAATAGAAATGTCAGTAACAGTAAATTTTAAGGAGACCTTATACTCAAAGACATAAAAGCTCTTAAATAAACAGAAGAAAAAGACTTCTGGCTCTTTCCCAAGAACACCTAATGTGTCTCGATTGTTGAACAGGCATCCTCACTCATTCAAGAAACCATCCCTCTGCCCCCTCAGAGTGAGACTATCTTAAAAACACAAGCATACAGCTTGGAGGAAGAGTCCTTTTGTTCAGGTTTAGTTGCTGATGAAAGAAATATTTTCAAGTGTTCCTTTTGTGCTCAGAGAGACTGAAAATGTTCTTTCATGTTTCAGGGCTTTTTTTCTTGTTTTGGTTTTCTTTTATTTTTAATAAAATGAAAGAAATTCTTACTGCATCACATGATTCCATGATCTGGGGACTGAAGAAAAACACCAAATGTCTTGAGAGCTGGCAGCTCTGAGAGTGTTACAAAACAAGCCCCTGAGCCAACTAGACTGAGAGATGTTGGACTTGTACAGTTGCTATAGTGTAACGATAAATGTTTAAGTTAAATGTCTATACCACAAGGAAGCTGCTTCTGACTTCAAATGTTTATACAGAAACTTGATTAGAATAATAGCAGATGCCATGGTATACAGAGCTTCCACGAGAAAACACACTCCAGAGTTGTCCCACAGAGGAAACAGTGGAGCTTTGCCTTTGCCTGCCCTTGGCTCTGTACATCAACCAGCAACCTATCTGGGCAAGAAGAAAGGTGAAAGCAGAAAGTATATGTTATCCTTACAAATATGTAGGGTAGTGGGTGCACTAATCACTGGCACTATCATGAGAGAGTGTGCTTGAATCCAGAGCAGAGCAGCTCTGTTCCCCTCTATACAATGAATTGTACTGAACTCATGCAACCGTGCTGCATGCTGTGCTGAACTTTGTTTCAATGGTCGCTATATATATGACACAGAAACATTCCTTGAAATTCAAATTACAATTCTCTTCCTCCACTGACTTTTTTTTCTTTTCCAGAGGAATGGGCAGTAGAATGGAAAAACAAAGGAACACCAAAATTGCTTAAATAAAAGCTACTTAATTCCTGTGTTTACTGGCTTGTCTCTGTTACGTATTGAACAATTGTACTGAAAAAAGTAAAACTACTCATGCCAGTTAAGAAAATAGAATTTCGGTCATTCTCTCATTTAAATTGATCTAGAAGCATGCTAGCAAAGATGAAAAACTACATAGTTTTCAGCTGAAAGAAATGCAAGTTTTACCTGTGTTGTGTCCAAAGCCAAATTGAGAAGAGACTGAAAAGCTACTAATTAGCTAATAATTCTGTTGTGTAGGAAAGAATGTTTCCACCACCTTTGAAATAAAAATCCAAAATTTTTAAGGTTTTTTTTTTTAACTCTTAACAGAATTCATTTGAAGCAAATGCAATATTTTGCATTCATAACACTGAAACATTTTATTTTGATATTGACAATCATCTGGTTTATTTTATAAAATAAATATATGCCCGTGTTATATTTTAAAAAAATAGAGTAATATAAATCTCATAAATAATTTCAACATTAACAAATTATAGTAGGAGAGTTAAAATGTTTATTTTTTTTTCACTGAAAATCCTGAATTTATTTCAATTTGGTAATATGTATTTCAAATGAAGTTTCAGTTGAAAAAGATATTGCAGAGACATTTTAACTCTGCTCCTATTTCCCTACACTATTAATTCAAGTTAACTAACAAAGGCAGTAGATTTGCTAGTGATGTAGGAAAGAAGCAGCAAATGCTTATTACTCTCTTGCTGACAGTCTTGAGCTTTTCTTGTCTTACTTCATGTGCTGAGAGCTCTCAGGGTATTTAGTGGAGTCTTAATACTGGTGAGATAAGTTAGTGTTCTTACTTGAATGAGGATGTTAATGGGCTTGCCTATCAAAGTACATATTCAGATAAAATGTCTTTTTTGCCACTTTTTTGTGTGACATTGGTCTACCTCAGGTGATGATTATATTTCATAAAGCTGTGGAGAGGAAGTCAAGAAGGCTGGAAACCTACAAGTGAGCAAGCCCTTAGTACGCTTTTGTATTCTTCCTTGTGATTTTGATTTTTTTTGTGGATACCAAAACAGTACGAAGACCTAGTGAAGCTGTGAAGTCCTGTATTTAGAGGGACAGTGAACTATCAAATAGAGACTATGTTTGTTGATTCATGATTCAAAGGCAAAAATGAACCTATGCAGATGGAGGTCACTGGGAATTGTTCTAATTAGCAAAGTGCAACAAGATAGATCATCTGTTTCTGCTTCCTCTCCCAAGTGTCCAAATATATCTCATCAAGAACAGCTGCCAGGAAATAAATAAATAAATAAATAAACCACGTGAGAGAAAAGTGCCATGAAAACTAGCAAGCACCAACCTCAGCTTCTTCAGAATCTGGAGCTACACTTTGCTATGATTCCTAAGAAAGAAAGTAACGAAAAGATTCTGTACCAAAGTTTCAACACAAATGCATATTGGAAGATATATTCCTACAGATTTAATCTAGCAGTTGTTAAATTAATGAATGAGTCTATATGTAATGAATACTAAACTGGTATACACAGATACATGCTCTCATTGGAGACACACAAGTAACACGCTCCTCCAAGGTATAGTGATAGGTCTACGATAGTAACACCACCATTGCCTTGCTCTTTTCCTGAAATTGATGTTACTTGAAGCCAAAAATGCCCATATAAAACAGTATAATTTGACATGTTACAAAATATGCTTCCACAGAAGAATTTGAAACTACTCTCCACTATCTTTATGATGTAATCATAATTCAAAACATCCCATGCTTTATCTAAGTTGTCGCTACAAATGTATTGATTTTTAAACTTCACATCACATAGAAACATGGTTTATTATGGAAGACAGAAAAAAAGAGAACCTAGAGTTTACTTAAGAAAAAAAATCCTAAATAAATAATTCATACATGGATGAACTGAATTCTAGTCTTTTAGGAGGTGCCAACAGATGGTTTACATTTATAGAAAGAGCACTTGCTGACTTTGAAACAGAAATTAAAATTCATAAACTATATCATTAGTTCTCCTTTGAAGTACCATTATGTTTATGATGAGTATTTGGTTTTTCCCAGGTGAACAGTCTTTATTCATAATTTTACAAAGGAAAAAGTGCAACATGTTACTTTTTAGCTACTGTTTTATGTTTGTAGGTTTAAAGTTAATTAAAATCTAATGATCAGTCAAAGGACAAACAGAAACATGGAAGCTGGAATAGGCTGATGTTTTCAGCTATTATAAATTTCAAAGAGATTTTAGTTTTCCCATTCCTTAAATGAAGGACACTGTACCATCAGTCCTCATATTAGGAGTTCATAAACTGTGATTGCAGTTTACAATATATTTGCTTGAAGTGTACACTGTAACCACCACAATAAGCAGAGAGCTTGCAGCTCACATGAAAGTAGGGATGCAGTTCTTCTCAGTTAATTTTAGTAACTCCATAGCGTAAGCACAGCCAACATAATAGCCTGGTATTATTGCAACACTTCATTTTTTAGCTAGACTAAATGTTAGCACATAACAGGGTTATGATTAAGGCTTAATTTACACCTATAAAATATACAGCTATTGGCTTTCATTATGTATTGTCATACATTTTTTTCCTTGCCCCATAGCAGATTTATTGTTTAATATCTATTTTTTGATATAGCAAAGTAATACTAAGAGGTATGGAGGAATCCCAGTAGACGGGAGAAGAATTTGATGCTGCAGTATCAGGTATAGGACAGAGGAATCCTCTTTTTCCACAGAAGATTGTTGAATTTAAAAAACTAATTTAATAGGTGAGTTTTGTCAAAAGAAAGCTGACAAACTAAGAACTATTAAGGAAAGACTGTCTGCATATTTTGCCCACAGCTCACATGCCTTTATATATCTGGTAGCATTATATATCACTCCATGGTGACACATCAGTTGAAATCAACAGACACTTAGGAGATGTGGGCAGATATGAACAGGCTTCCCACAGTTCATCACCTAAATGAAATATCTGAATGAGGAGATGTACCTCCCTAAGATCACTTTTTCAAAAACATAATTACATGCAGGACACAATAAGCAGTGAAGATCAGCCGAACATCATTACCTAAGTTAGGCAGTGGAAATGCCCCTTGTTGTTCCTAGAGATCATTTCCAAAGATGTTTGCAATCTATCAGGTTCACATAGCACTTAGGCATCTCTTAATTCTCTCCTCAGATGAACAACATTTAATTTCCTCATACTAAAATTTGAAAAGATTATTGTTGTTATTTCTGTGGCTAAGGTAATTCAGATGAGAACACTGTTCACGGTCTGGGCACAAGGTATTCTAGGCATTATGTAAAAAAGGAATAAGTGCTTATTCCCGCCGTTTCATGAATATGAACTTTGTTTTTGAAGAAAATTTTAAAGGGCAGACAACGTTTCTCACTGTCCTTCTCACTGGTGATCCTGGGGTACTCAGCCTAATGAAAGCATTTCTCATCAGCAAAGATGTAAACTTAAAAGTCTTGATTTTCTTAAATAACTTCATCACAACTTATAAGGCATCACTATGCTTTAACCCATGAGTAAACAAATGCAGTCTCAGATATCAAGGAAACATGGAAAAATGCACATCTATGTCTCTAAAAGATTAAAATTGATAATAAAGAAAGAGTAATTAACTAGAAGAGAGTGGAATTCTTAGGATGATCTGAAAAGAAAAAAAGATTCTTGGTTATGCTTTATGAATATATCAGTGGTCTAGGAGAGCTTGCAAAGTTAAAAAAACAGTACTGGCATAAGAACTATGGATCTGGACATTCAGATAGAAGGGCTTAATAGATATGTTAGCAGCTTTAAATTAATGTTCAAAGTAATTTCCAGATAACAAAGCCCATCATATCACCCGTAATACTGGCTCAATTCTCCTTCAAATGTGCATAGGATGTGGCTCAGTCTTTAAAACCTTTCTTATTTTCTGCATAAGACAAACGGACAGCAAGTGCCAAAAAGAAAAAAAAAACCAAAAATAACCCCCAACAGCCACCCACCCCAAGGCAACAAGCATGTGGAATTTGGGATTTCAGACTTGACTTTTCTCCAGTGGCTAAAAGATCTACCAGAAAAAACTCATATCCCTTTCACATGCAGCAGATCTTTATGTATTTTTATCCACACTGCATCACTGGCAAACTGAGATGACCTACACAAACCCCTGAGTTTTGCTAATTCTTCTAGTCATGCTATATCTACCTTCAGTACAAGCCCCAGGAGAGCAATATCTGTTACACTCAGACCTGGATGGAGTCCTTCACACTCCGTCCTCTCATGCACTAGTGGAACACATTTTTCCCCAAAGGCTTAGTCTTATTCTGTAGAGCAGACAAAAATTAACAACAACAGAAGACAAAAATCAACATTGCTTTTACAGTAAATTGTTAAGATATGAAAGAGAGCTACTTTATATGACCAGTTAGAAACCAGAAGAAATAAAATATAGCCCAAAGAGTTTTCTCAAGGCTCTGTTTTTGTACCCAGAGCCAAAAGCAATATATTCAATTAGGGGAAATAGTTACTTCCAATATATTACGTAATTACTACTGAATTCAAGTCTACTGTCACTCTCTTGGGGTTTTTATGCACTGCAGTCTTTGTAAACAAATAAAAATGAGACACTATCATGAAAATGAGAATAGACTGTGGCCTTTAATGGAAAACTATGGAGAAGATCCCAGTTCAAAAAATTTGATACAGAAGCTCATTCACAAGGCCTTCAGGACAACATAATTTTTTTTTTTTTTTAAATCTCTAGATATCTTCTGTGCCTAACAAGATATAGAAAACCAACAGGATATGTGGTACTGTTCCAGTTACCTGATCAGCTTAGGTTGTTCTTGAGAATATGCTTTGCACAGAGCTTGTCTTTTGTGAGACAGTGAGGCACACTGTTTGTTTGAAAACATCTGGAAAGCCAGCTGAAGCTAGCTGCCTTGCCTTGTCAGTGGGACTATGATGTGGAAATGGTTTACTTTTGAGATACTTGAAACATTAGGCTGCCATGTGCAGGCTGTCCTGTACAGCAGTGACTTAGTAAGGCTGCAGTGACACATGCTGTTTCTCTCCTATTGAGGTCAGAATATGAATACTTCCAAAGCTCTGGTGTATTTCACTGGGTTAGATTTAGGTCCATTATTAATATCTAATTTCCTGACTGATATTAGGAGCCTCATTAATACTCTGAAATTTGACCATTAGCATCACATATTGGTTGTTAAAGAAGTGGAAGTTTCTGATCCTTAAAATATACTTTTTCCATAGAATTCAAGACATACATTTATGTGTCTGGGATCTAGGCTTCCTGAAAATCAGAGAAAATGAGGCAAATTAAACAAAAGAGCCTATCCATTGTTTGCTTGCACAAGGGATTATTCAAAACAAGATATAATATATTGATTAGGTTTCTCGAAGAACACCTGTAAATTACTGGGTTGGAAATCTGCCTGTTACTAAAAAGGCTATGAATAGCATAAATAATTTCAGGCGCAATCTGCCCTGGGTAGCTGCTTATTATAAGTTTTATACTTTTTCACTTTATAAGGGGACAAAATAAGGCATGCTGTTGAATGACTCAACTTGCCATCAGTCACACGCAACCTCTCGTAGTTGTCTCTCCTAGCTCAGACACTTGAGGGCTCTTGACCTGCTCAAATGAATAACTATACAGCTACAGGCAAACAATTTTGCAAATTTGGGTTATTTTTTGCCTTGTAGTAAGGATATTCACAAACGTATCTCCTCTGAAAAAAACAGTCACTTACTTAACATTATTTCTACTCTGAGCTAATCTTTGAATGATGAATGCTTCACAGGTATATTGGGTCCTATGTTTTTCAATTTTTCATACACTAGCTTGCACAAATTATATATTGACACTACTGCAGAGAAGAGAGGAAGAAAATCATGGTCACTTCCACCTTCACATAATGCTGTTCTTATTACCACTATCAGTCCTAAAATACATTTCTTTTTCTAAATCATGTTAGTATTGCTACACCTATATAGCCACACCTGTGGGAACAATAATCACATTGACTTTGACTGGATATACCTTGGACATATTTGCTGATTTCTATTATTAAAAAAAAATATTCCAAAACATTACGGAGAATTTGCTGCTTTTGGAAACAATAGAATCTATTGATCTTTCTTGGAAGAAACACATAGCTTTAACAACACAGCCATCAAAAACTCATAGTCATTACTGAGGAGCTACCTCAACTATAGTTGATCTGGCCTCTACTGGCTCGTTGTTGCCTGTCTTCAGTGTATGAGTGGATATAAACAGCTGGGAGGGCAGAAATTTCTGGGACGGCTGCAGGAAAACTGTTCATCTGTCATGGCCCGATTCAAGTCCCTCTCACTTAGTTTACATCATATTGACTCCCACATGCAGAAATAACTCAGAACGATTTCAGCATGTGGCAGCTTTATTAGCCTTTGGAGAAAAGTCACAGAAATATAAACCCAACATGGACACACTAAGGAAAGAGTTAGACAGTAGGAAGAACGATTACTACAGGACAGCCTCTCAGGCTTATCTTATGCCCTTTTAGACTGTCCCATCACAGCTGCATTGGTGGGTGTATTACAGAGACATATTTTGCTTCATCAACTACTTTTTTGCAAGCATTTCTGAAGGTAATATACCTGTCAATAATTAATCCCAGCTACTCATCACCATAACTGACTCTCTGAATAACGGAGATGACTACAATCCAATTCATCTGTTCTACTTCAAACATCTACATCAGGAGAACAATAGGAACCGTGCCTTATTTAGGCAGACAGCTCCTGTGCAGCTATTGTTGGAGCTCAGGTGTGATAAATATCAGAGCTGATTTCTATGCCAAAGTTTACAAGACCTATCTTCTCTTCTTAGAAAGAGATCTTTGCTCAAACACTTGAAGCTAGGTAGCAATACAGTATGGTAGGAAAGAATTGTCAATTACATATAACAAAATACTGTAGGTACTTACTACTTGTTTTCTAAAGAAACTTTATGGCATTTGCTATAAAAATTAATGGAAACAATTTTTTTTTGCGTTTATTTCTAATAATAAGGTGCAAAGTATAAGTAGTTGTGAATATATAAAATTGGGACCTGTTCTCTTTATGTAGAAACTTTAAAGTAGAAATAATTCTATTCCTTTTTGTTTTCTCAGTCATTCATAATATATTTTGATCTATACACATTTAAGTACATAGATACAGAGGATGTTCCATCTTCAAACATCATTATTTATTTCTGTGCAAAGGGGATGATTTCCAAGAAATTTCTAGCAAATGAATTCAAGAATTTTCATAAGAGTTAAGCATTAACCTGACATTGTAACTTAATTTTGGGTCAAACTATTAAAGGAGCTTTGACTAACTCTTTCAAACCCTGTTAATGAACTAATTTTAACTGGACTACGAACGTATTTAATCATACATGCAGTCAGTAATCCAACACAAATTAAGGAGGCTATATAAGGCTGAACAATCTTTGACCTTACTTAGGCTAAACTTAAAAAAAAAGAAACAAGGGAAAATAATTTCAAAACTTATTAGAAATCTCAAACAAGTTTATCTTTACTTTCGTCTAAACAAGAAATAATACAGGCAGTAGGATTTTGCCTCTATGAACAGATATAGTGTTGTTCCATTGGAAATGAAAGCCTGTTGCAAGACTACTTCTAAAACATCTTAGAAATTTAAGGTAGATCTTTCTAACAAAACAAATGGGACAGGGGGGTGTTGTTTTGTTTGGGGTTTTTTGTTGTTTTTTCTTGTTTTTTTTTTAAGCATTGTCTGCAAGCAGGTTGCAGATATTTTAGTTATATACGCAGAGCTTTCTGGTGAAGCTGCATGTGTTTTCAAACAGTTGTTCAGAGACCTCTTTGCCGTTGCCAGCAAGATTGGCTCTTACCACTGTCAGTCCCTTAACTATGTCTACTGACATTCCACTTCTGTCTTCAAACCAGATGTCATCCATTACAGAGAACATTCTCTCCACAGGTGCATTAGTGTCTCTGCATGCCAAAACAAATTCAGCAAGGAACAGGAGATTTTAGAATGTATGGTATTTTTTTTTAATTATTTACAATTTTCACCCATCTTTCAGTGAGCTTTCTGCACCCAAAACCCCGTGACTGAGGGAAGGAAAGAAACCTCCAGCTGAAGTCAGACTTTCGTTTCAGAATGTATAAAGGCTCCATTATTTAAAAATAAAATAAAAATGAATTTACTGTCCCTGTGGTTTTGGGACTACATTCTGCATGCTGTTAAGAAGATGCAGGATTTTGGTTTTAGAAAAAGCTCAGATTTGAATTCCAATGACCTAGTAAACAAATGTGGCAGAGATATATTTGGTACTGAAAGGGAAAAAAATACACTTTTGAAGAATAGGCTTCTGTATATCTGCATAACTAAGTTAGTCCAAATAACCTGTGATATTAAACTTGTAATATATTGCAAAACAGAGGATTTAAGTCTCCATTACAGTAAATGAGGCTGCACTGCAAGCCAGAAATAAGTCCATTTAAAAGCTCTTATGTCAGTTTCTTAACACTGGCTTATCTCCTTAACAAGCATAACCCTGGTCATAACTGTATGAAAGTCAATGGGACTGGGACTGAAATTTTCATGTCAAATGAGATGTGGACCTGCTTCTGTTGCATTATTCTGCTCATACACCTCTCACCTTCGGTCTGCCACTAACTCATGTCCTGCATCCCTGCAAAGTAAGCTGGGATGTGTACTTAAACAGCAACTCCTTTTTAGACACTTCTAGTTTATACTAAAAATGCTGTTGTGTGGGATAGTGAAGGAGCACTTCCAGTGCTGTTAAATCATATATTCAGCAATTCTTCCTGAGTAGAGGCCTATGCATTCAGTGCTAATTACTGCTGACACTGCATGGATGCAGTTGCTGATGGTTGTGATATTAGTATAAACACAGTCTGTAATTAAAAGACCATGTCTCTGCCTATACAAACATTTCTTCCTGAGTATCTCATGCAGTGACATGGATTTCAAAATCTACTCAGTATGTCAGGGAGGAATTGAAGGAACACCTCAGGTGAAAACACACAGTTTTTAGATGTTCATAACTTTTAATGTGCAACAATATTTCTAACTTTTGAGACTGTGAATTTTTCATAGTAAATAATGTATTTCCTGTTTTCCAAAAATCCAGATAAATACTTAAGTTATGCTTTTTATTATTCTTCCAGTAGGCTGCTAAAATTGATACTGCCATCAGTTTCAAGCAGCTAGAACATACGAGGAATATCCATAGCCATGAGATTCCTCTCCCATCCTCCTAACCAAAATTCATAACTACTGTCCGTAAAGTTTTTGAGTCTTTAAGTTTAACTTAGGTATTTTTCTGTGACCAGAATCTCAGTTTTTCAGAAGACCTGGAGATGTTGGTGCAGACTGCATGTGGGGCAAAATAAATTAGGCAATGAGAAACAGCACCACTTCACCTACTAATTTCAGATGACTACTAAATCATTATTCTTCCTCTTGGTGTGAAACTGTGCTTACCTTTTATTCTTGCTTCCAGGAGACTGAGAGATAACTTCCAAGGTTTTACTATTGTAGAGAAAAGTGACACTATTTTTGTACTGTAAAGCGACACAAATTAATCTCCTCTTATAAGGCAAGTTAGTACATGCTACTCAGATGTGCAACTTTTATCCCCAGACTGGGGAAAAATAATGTTAAAAGTTGCAGGAATGTACTTGATTCTCAGTGGGTGGAAAAGGTGACAGTGCTCCAAGAGCCTTTCCTGCTCACAGTCTGTTACGTTGGAGGGTTATTATTATTATTCTTTGAGCCAGAGGATGTGGACATCTGTCAGCTTACTTTCCTCACATGTGCAGCAACTGTGTGTGGTCTTCTAAATGAAACTATTAGCTATGCAGTTCTGGATTCATATACCAATTCTGAGTGTATTGAACTCACGCCAATTAGAAAGTATTTTATCATGGGTGGATAACATGCGGATATACAAATACTATAAGAAAATAAACAACCACTTTAAAATAACATTTTTTTTTCCTTAACCTTCTCTCCAAAATTTAAAGTTCCTCTTTTAAAACGAAAGTATACACTGAATTAACAGGTCTATTTTTAAAATGCAGGTTTGTTTTACAATAGCGTGCTCTACTAGATGATAATCACTGTACTAACAGCTGCTATGGGAGCTCTGGGAAGTCAAAGAGGGAATGTACCCACTGACATGAGAAGATGGGTGATCACAAGATGCAGTTGGTTTAATGCACAAAATCTACATTACTAAGAGGATTGCATTAACAAAGACTACTGGGAACCAATGTTTACACACAAAAGTTGTTACACAACGAAGGATAGGCTACTATAGTCATTACTAAGTACCCTGTGATTGCACAGGTGTTTATGAAATACATGTTGGGAGGTTGTCAGCTGATGCACAACAAGCACAAATACGCTTCATAACACTGAATTAAGAGATTTACTTTGCTTACTGATTTAATTAACTTTTCAGATTAGGGCAGCCTTCAAGATTACTTTCAAAACACAGCAACTGTAAACATACATGCTCTACAGCATAAATCTTGCAGCACCACTATCATCATGCAAAGCCATCACAATGGCAATGTCCAAACTTTATACAACGCATTTTTGGGGTCATAACACGTAATGTGAAGCATTTTCTAATAAAGGGCAGAAACATACACTTACATCTGACTTCCAATTCCTGCCAAGACAACCTAGCTATGCTACTTCACATGCTCTGCCACCTTTTTTTTGCTGCTAGATATGTAATAGTGTCATCTACCATGCTGTACAAGTAATATATGTTAGTTAGATGGATTTTTCTTTTTCAATTATCTAGCAACATTTTGTCAATTATCTAGCAGCTCACATTGGCAAGACTTGTCATAAACTTCATAGATCTGTCAGATAACTATAATGATGGAACATATGTTAAGAAGAACCCCAAATCCCTTAAAAAAAAAAAATCAAACAAGTGGCCTAGACCAAAAGATATTTAATGCATGTACAATGAAAGGAATCTAGTGATTTTTTTGAATTCACTGGTCACAATGTCACTCTTTCTTTCAAGCTGTTGCAAGTAGTTCCTCCACTTTTAAAGCTAAAAGGCCATCTTCTCTCCTATTAGCTTTTGTTTTAACACAGTCTTTTCATTTCCCCAGCAGAACAAATCTTTTTCCATGAGCCAACTGCCAAGTGAAATTTTCTTTAACTACCTAGCTCTCAAATCTACCCAAAGCCTTGATATTACCCTCAAGAAACATCTGACAATTTGGGGATTTTTATCAGATTTTGACAAGACATACTATTCAACTTATTTTTAAAGTTATTCAAAATAGATTTTACAAAATTTTCTAGTTAGCCTGTAAAGAAATAACTTCTGAGCACCAATGTACTAAACAGACACACTACCAAATTGGTACAGGTAGCCATAAAAGAGTTTTGGAGGACATTTTAAATAGATCATATGTCATTAAACATACTTTTAATCTCCATTTGTTTAATAACTTATTTTCTTTTCTTTTTCTTAATATCAAAAATAAGAGTCACACTTAGAAATGTGATATACAGAAAGACAAAGAATTCATAAATTTAGTATTAGTTTAAAACCCGTGATATCCTTTGACTATGGCTGAGTCACATTAATGTAAAAGTGAACTTGATTAGGGCCCAGAACCTCTAATCATTCAAAGAGGCAATCACCATCCCATCCACAAAACTTCTACTCCACAAAACCAAATGAAACCTTATCTAAGTAAACATGGATAAAGCCCTTTCGATCTGTGTCTTTTCTGGTAAAGCCAACGAATTGCCATGCATTTTCTGACATATGAGTACTTCATAATTCAATATAGAATACAAGACACAACATGTTAAAACAGCTTAGCAGAACAAACAGTATTTCATAGAAGTGCACTCACGTGACTGGAAACTGATTTAAAAATTATCATTGTATCAATGCGGTTATGTACACAATGTCAAATTTTCATGCTTAGTATGTACCTGATGTAATAAGAACTGAAGAAAGGAAGACTAGCATCACACAGATCTTGACAGCTGGCCTCAGCAGTTTAGAGGGTCAATAGAAGCTAGTTTAGAATCTTTTCCCAAAGAGAGATGACCAAGTAAGAAACCTTGTCAGTCATTTATCTGTACTGCCTTGTCTTTACTCCATAAGGAAAATTTAAAGTACAGGGGAAACAAAGTACAAGAAATATACCTGCAATTCTTTCTAGTTTCATTTGTTTTACTAAACTGACATTTTCATATATTCAAGAATCACAACTTTGAGACAATTCTATAGCAACACAATTAAATGCTTTAGTAGGGGTCATCAGTCTTAGTAATCAGCAGATTGCCTTAATTTCTAACACTATAAATACACATCTTTTAAAATTATTATCACAGCAAGCAATATTAGATTTGACGTTCCGTGTTCTTTCCTTCAAGAAGGAAGAAATTATTTCATAGATGTCTGATCAAAGTGACCTATTCATTCTTTATATTCACATAATTCTTTTGATACAATATAAGCACAAAATTCATGTACTTGAAAACGTTTAAATAAAAGTTACAAATATGTGATTCCCTCCCTCTCCAGTGAGCTTCTGTAACCTAGAAATGTTTTCCTTTTTGTTAATTTTAGGTTGACTCTTACTTTAAAATACAAGTAACATTTTACAATACAAGTTACTGCAAAGTAATATTGTAGTATGCTGTCTTACCTTATTAGTATTTGCACTCATATAGAGCTTAGCTTAGGTACTCATCAAAGTTTTACAAACGTGCACACATATATAGATAAACAGAGTGTCTACATCAGAGTGATATTAGAACTAAATTTTTGTTCCTCTCTACATAGAAGGGCCTTCAAGCTGAGAATATTTAAAAATAAGCATCATGTATACCCTCATGAATTGATACCTAAATAACTAGCTCTATACATTTTGATAACTGAATGGCAATTTTATAGCTGAAAAGCATTGTCAGTCTATGGAAGACTAACTATACAGATTTTCACCTGTAGAAAATGATAGTTTCACAAATTGCTTCAAACAGAGCTAGATTAATCAACTCCATCACCCCCAAATTAATTATACAGCAATTATTTTCTGATGTTTTAAATGTCTTCTGATTACATCTTACTCAGTAATTCTGAAAGTGTCTACATGAATATGATTTCCGATGTTATAACAAAAATTGCTGATTGTTTCTTACTAACATAACTTTTCCATGCTCGGAAGCCTTAATCATCCATTTTATCAGTTCTTAAGTAATGGTTCTAAACATCCCCAAACTGGCCAAGAATATTTTTACCTGAATAAATTTAAAATCTTGAGTCATTAATAGTTTTTCTTTTCCCCACACGGATTAGAGAAAATGGCAACCTATGAGAAACTTCTGACTATGTGTAGAAGATCACTTAAATACGAGGCTCTTTGTACTCTAGGGAACTTATTGCCATTATTTTCACATGCCTGTAAGCCTTTTGGGATACAGAGGTCCCAAGCTTTCAGCCACCTTCTCAGAATAAAATAAAACTGAAATTAAAAGAGACATGAAGTAAGTCAATAGGAGAAACTAAAAGACTTTAGAAGGAAAATTATATTCTCAAGTATATCTAAAGTCCAGATAAATGGAGGGGAGGCCTTCTAAGAGCTACTACAGGTAGGTATGCTGACGCTCTTTCTAGAAGGCAAGTCCACAGCAGAGAACTCTCATTTCTCACAGAGCAACGGGCGCCTCTTGGATAGGACTGTTGGGTCAGCTAAGTCTACGTCAAGAGAATAGGAAAGATGAAAATAAAGCAAATGACATAATGACCCCCTGAACTAGGGTCACACAGGCACAGTATAAGATTGGATTTCTCAACCTTGAATTCAAGAACCAAACCCTTAGATTTTAGCAAATGAACTTTAGATCATAGATTCTTAGGCTCTTTAGAGTGTAAGTTCTATACAAGCCCCCGAGCGACTAATTAGACCTGCTTTGAGCAGAAAGGGTTGGTCTAGATGACCTTTAAAGGTCCCTTCCAACTGAAATTATCCTTTTGCTCTGTGATTCTTCAAGCAGGAAACATCCATATCATGTGTGCTTAGAAAGTGTCTGGTGTCTGAGACTCTCAGGTGTTGCTACAGAACAAATAAATAATAATCACTAACTGCCAAGTGGTTCATACAGTTCATATAAAGTAATACAAGAAATGGTTTGGTCAGCATCAGATTACCTACTGGGCTCTCTATTTTTAATTAAGCGTATCACTTCTTTTCCAGTATTCAGTAGTATGCGAGACCCCCCCTCCCCAAAGGAAAAGGTACACAGACACCATCTGTGTTTCATTACAAACCATAAATGAGCATGGCTGCTCTAGTCCATATTTTAAGGAAGCTTTCTTACTGGTTGGCAGCCGAAGCCACTGAAAAACATAAGCCATCCTTTGTGGTAAGATGAAGTTATTTACTAGTAACCAGATTCTTCATCATAAAATAATGCACATAGAAGGTAGTTAAAAGTTCCATTGAGGATGTGGAAACCAGAAAAAGATTATTCAGTTCAAACCCATAACTGTAACATCTCTGCAGTGCTAACAGCTATTAAAAGTTATTGTAAGTGTAAAGACATGTGTCTGAATACTGATAAGGAGTATGATGGGACAACTCCTGAGACATGCACAATGGATCTTTAAAATTGTTCAATTAGCCTCTTGCAGGTTTCTGCAGTATGGAACACATTGCCAAGGGGACAACAAAGCCAACACAGTAGCTTATGTTGTGCCTTATCAATATCAGGGAAAGAAGCACAGCCAGAAAACGCATTGCCTGCAGGAACCACCCACTGGGGCTTTACACAGGTAGCACGATTTAGTGCCATCAGAAATCACTACATACAAACGGCAAAATCTGTACCTACTTGTATTTTACAATTAAGTTTATACCTCTGCTTTACTGCTATTTTTCTTATGCCCAATTTCAAGGACTTCCGATGAGAACAAAAACCCTCCCACTGACATGTATGAAAGATAACCAGTGTGTTTGTAACCCTGTTGCCTTGAAATAGTAGGTCCAGAAATAGTTGGTACTAAACTTTAAATAAAATTATAGAACTCTTTCAACCTTTCTACTCTCACTGTGTAAATGTGAAAGTATTGTAAATCTTGTTGACAGTTATTGCCATATCTATTGGCACACAGTCAGCAGCAGCTTGAAAAGTGTTGTGCAGCATAGCTAGTGCCCATTACCTGTCTCCCTATATTTTCTTACAATTTATTTTCACCCCAGCAGGCAGCACCTCACAATGCCATTAATTTGTTGGGCAGCTCATACTTTCCAATACAACCTACTTTACAGTGTGCTCTTATAAACAACCTAGTGGTTTACTGGCAATGCTTAACAGTGCCAGGAGGGAGGCTACAATTTAAAGGCAGCAGGTAAAAATGCAGCAGGTCATGGAGATGACGTGGTCCTACTGAACATCCTCTCCTTAAATTTGACTTATCATCAGCACAAGTGCTCAAAATCACAAGACTTACACTTGGTCTTCACAAATATGCGATTGAAATACTACTAGTACCAAACAGGGCTTTTTGTTGGTGTAGTTTGACACATGTTTTTGTTACAGAGTATTCTGCTACCAGCATGTTTGAGAGCAGACCAGGGGTGCTTATAGAAAGAAAACAAATGGAGAAAGAAGAAGAAGAAAAAAGAAATCTTTAAATTGATCACAAGATGAAAAAAAAAAAAAGAAATCCCTCTTTCCTTGCAGAGTAATTAGGCACTAGTAAAATACTTTCATGATTCCAATATGTATTTATAGCTACATGTATCTGAATGCTTTGGTTAACATAAGTCTTTGCAGAGTGAGGAAAAAAAGCCCAACAGAACAAATTCAATTTTTTAATACAACAGACTGAACCTGACATTTTTTGCTCAAATATATGCTTCTTTTTCCACATATCTCTTTCTGTCTCATACACAAACACTATTTTTTTTCCTGCAAATTCCACTTCTACCTGTAGTGAGTAATGCAAGTGTATATACATTCAACTGGTGGTCTTTCTAGGTTCTTCATATCATCAATAATTTTAGAATATTTTTATCTGTTTTTTATTAGTAATACTAACATATACATTAACTGAAGTTGCCTCTCCTGTTGTTACTCAAAATTAAATTGCTGTCAACCCACCACCTTTTGCAAATACTCAAGGAACTTGAAATTTTCTATTAACAAGTAATAGAAAACTAGAACAGATCAGAGGATATGATTATGTGTTACAACAGCCACAAGTGATATATTAGGCTATTCTATTTTTACTTCTGTATCTTTAATCTACAGATTCAGGCACCTGGGGCAGGATTAAATGAGCAAACAATCCAAGTAATACACTATCAGACATTTCTAGGGGATACTTGTCTCCCATTAAACAAATTGAATATTGCAGAATGGTTATTGCAGCTTTTTGTACAAAGGTCGCAATATAAAAACATATGTTTGGCATCAGAAAATTTTACTGTAAATCTAAACCATAGAAGCATGCATCAAGCCACATTTAGGATTCTGGCAGGTGGGGGAGTGGCAATCATTCACAATATTCACGTGAGGACCCTGAAAGAGTTAAAACTGTCTCACTCTTAAATTCCTCCAACCTTTTTACTACTTTCTTATCATTTTCCATGTGCTTGCAATGTTTTCTAATAACAGGCAAATTCCTTAACTCACATAGGAATCTAAATTACAATGATCATATGCATTCCTTTCCCCAAGAAAGGAAACACCTGTTGTAGTTAGTTAATTACTGACTTTTTGTAAGGTTTTGGAAGAAAAGTAACATTTACAAATAATTTATATCTGAAAAACTTAAGCAGCAGTGAAACACATGACTTATAAAACTAGTAAGACACTCAAATACTATGTTGAGACAGTAACAGATGTTTTCACTTTGTTAGTTAAAGAAAAACTCTGTATCAAAGTACCATAATAGGATATGGTTATTTTATACCTAAGATGGGGCTATTTTCTGTTCTCAGATCGGTTTAACGAGTCTGTAATAATTTTTACTCATGCCATGCAGCAGTAGAAAATGAAAATTAAGCTCTACAAAAGCATGGTAAAGTATGCTTCTGTAAGGAAAAAAAAAAGAAAAAAAAAAGCAAGTACATGTATATAAGTTAATATACAATACAGAAGATACATCCAACAATGATTTTTAAAAATGTATTCATCCATTTGTTACAGATTTCTTGCTGAAGTAGAGAAGAGGGCACATATTCACGTGATTACAAAGTGCAAAATGTCAATTAAAGATACCTGTTTCTAAATTTACATACACACACATTTCTTTTTTCATCTGAAACTTATTTTTTTCTGATCCACATTTCAATTTATAGAAAACGTGAAAATTTATAGAAAATGTGAAATTCTGCCTTAAGCTATGATGCTTTGTTATTAATTTATATATATCTGAAAATTTTTGTGTAATTACCCCAAAAAGGAGTTACATTTGTGCTAATGCTCTTGTAAAAATATTCACATTTGATGGCACAATAAATTCTAAATAACAACTACTCATCTGCCCTATTAGCAGCCTCTGAGTTCTAGACTGACCACACCATACATTCGCCACTATGCTGGATGAGCTGGTGAAATATGGTAGCAAAATTATAGTGAGGGCATAGACCAACACGGAGGAAGCACTCAAACAAAGTGTTCAGGAAAGGTAAACTTTAGCTTCTCCTGTCACTGGCTAAAGAGCTACTTATTATAGAGCTTTACATCCTGATAGGTGTATTTTCAAGTGAAAGTCAGGTCTTTACACAGGTAAATAGCAGCAAAGCTGTTGTGTTCAGTACTAGAAATGGGGAGGTTAAAAAAACCCCAAACAAACAAAAAAACAAACAAAAGCCAAAAAACCCCTGGGTAGCAGGTTGGTTGTGCTATAATGAAAAATGATACTTGTTACTAATTCTGCAGTGAGTCAAGGAAAACAACAACCCATCACATCATTGGGTATTCCATTCACATCCTTTACCATTTACCATATCTTAACTAATGGTAAGTACTCATTTAGCTGGGTTAATAAGGTACAAGAGTCATGAAGGGCTCCCAGCAAAGCAGAGGTAAGCCCTGGGAGTTCTGTGAAATAGATCTTAAAAGCCTTCTGCAGACATCCGTGTTGAGATAATGCCACAGAACTGGCATGAGGTGTACACAAAAGCATATCGCTTGTTCCAGGTCAGACAGACCCAGGATAAATTTACCCTGAACACTGCAGAGAAGCCCGAGCTGATATATGAACATGAGCAGATTAGCCGCATCAGCAGGGCGATGTTTCCACTATGTAGCAGCCATAGTGAGTCCCAGCTGCATAAACGCTGCTGCCACAGAGCTTGGGTGTGATTATTGGCATACCACATTGTAGGTATACCCTAAAACAATACTTCTTGTTTGCTGCTTGGTGTGCCATCCCTCCCACTCTCACCTTGTTCTCTGTACAAACCAATTTACTGGGGCTTTTTTTTTATACGATAGCTAGAGTTAATTTCACCTACTGCAGGAGTTATATGTGTAAATCTCTGTACTTAGAGGTAAGATAGTCCTTTATGCCATTTTAATCAATCTTTGTCATAGGTATGTTACTTAATAGCTCTGTCTTCCTATAGAAAATGAGCAACTTAAGGGAAATGAAACTTTTCAAAGATACATTTTCCTTCTGGCAGTCTGTGAAATACACCATAATTATCCTCTTTCAATGAATAATGTTTGAAAGAAAATGAACATTCTGTGCACTGGAAGGTATAATACAATGACAATCTCAACTGCCTTGTAAATAAAAGGAAATTGTTTTTCTACTATGATCTACATTGCACAAAAACATATATATATGTTTTATAAATATAAAACCAAATCAGGCCATCAAGCCATTTTTCAAGGTCCTACTACTTCTTAATAACAATAAAATCAGTATTTCACAGCAATCTGGAATTGTGTTTATATTTCTAAAAGACTCAAACTGGTATGAATTATGGACTCCATCCCCCAAGGGTGATGGAGAGATTCATACTTACATGAACAAGGCTCCTAGTGAACAGAGCAACTCTTGAGTAATGAAGGAATCTAGAGGAAAAGAGTGTACCCTAAAGATTTGCTGCCAGAGGGCACAAAAGAGGGGAAAAAGCTTTTTTTTAATAAAAGCACAACCAAATAATGACTGAATGTGTCCAGCCTACATTCTCTTACTAGGAAAACTGTGCTATCTTTAACTGCTTGGTAAAATGAACATTTGTCTTTCAGATCTTACAAACTAATGAATGCAATGCACAATTTAACTAAGAGGGTAGGACAAAGTACCATTTACCCCTGTCATGCCAGTGAATGTGCACATGCAGTGAAAATAAGGAGCTAAAGCCACACAATCTTCAGTTGCTAATATGGGAGAAAGGCATTTGAATACCAATCCAACCCTCAAAAAGTCATGCAAAATCTAGGTTCTGTGATAGGAAAATTACCAGTGCCATCACTTTGTCATGTTGAGTGTCTCAGCACCTTTCTCACCCCTACATCACGTCTAAACTCACAACCCATTGCTTAAAGTAAGAGAAAAAAGTGAGCACTTGTTAATGTGGAAAAACTGACATTTATTTCTTCCTCCCTTCCCCGCCTCCTGAAATCACTGCCTCCAGAGAGACAAGATACTGCTGATGAGTAGTAACAAATCACAGTATGAAGCACACTGCACCACAGCTTCTAGAGGAACGACCAAAACCTGCAAACTACTATATCAGTAGAAGGAACTTCTGAGTTGCATCCTGGCTTAGGCTGGTCCTGGATTTGCAGGAATAGGTGCTTCCACAAGGGTAAACTAGCAAGGGCTTCTCACCCTTGTTGAACGTGCAACCTCGTCAAAGCCAGAGATCACCACCTTGCACACTGATGAGCTACACCATGCAGCTGCTCTTGGGGAGACAGCAGCTCCCACTGCCTCTTGAGTTCTTGCTTGAGTCGTGGAGCAAAATGCCCATGTGGTGGCCAATTACAGCTGTTCAACAGACAGAAGAGGCAATGCACAATGACTGAGTGCTGCAACACAAATGTACACAAAGGAAATGGGATATGTATCTTCACACAATGAAGATTTTCAAAGGCTGACAAAATAACGCAGTCCAACCTAAAGAGGGGCAATATATAACACCACTGAATGCTACTCTGTTTCCTGATGCTGCCTATTCTATAATCCCCCAAACAGCTGTTCTCCTGCTCGAGTCCCCCAACATCTGAAAGCTATAGTCCTTTCTGCTCTGTAGATTAGTGACTACAGTGTTCATGAAAGACATGGGACACATTAGCACTGTATCTGTACAACAGAGCACGGTTCAGCTCAACAAGGCTTATCTGGCAGAGTGGTAGCTGGTTCCCATTCCTGTTCCAAGGACTGTTCAAGTATTTAATGAGCTGTTGCCTCATGTAGCTCATACAGAAATTAATCTCACCACCCAGTTAGTTGGAAGTGAGGTGTCCAACCCAGCCTGTTACTTAGGCTTCACTTAAAATAAATGAAGAAAGTCACTTCCAGTGAGCATTTCACCCCGCCTAGTTTAGACCCTTATTTGAGTAAGTGACAAGCCCTTTCTGAGGTGACTCCGTTTTCTGGTTATAGGGTTGATTTTTAGATGCTAAAGTTAATGGCACCCTAACTCTGAAACATTCCTCACAAGAATTTGATTTACTGTAAACAACACACTCTCACGTAACAGTAATAGGAAATTCCACACAGCAATATGTGAAGTTTAGGTTAAAGCTTCAATTTATGCTTTAAGACGTTAAGAATATGGTGCATGCTTAGACAGGAAAAAAAACCCAAACAAAACAAACCCAAACATTTGCCTGAATAAATTTAAGATATCTTTTCTAACATTTAAACTTTGAAGAAGTATCTGGATTAGAAGGGTTAACTTTGCTATTTATTTAGGGGATTTCTTTGCCTTCCTACTTCCAATCAAGAACAAAAAATAAAATGCCAAACCCCATGAAAAATACTGCTATTTTGAGAGCAATTAAACCAAATCTATGAAAGAAATGAAAATTTCATACAAGGATAATTTTGTGTTATTTTCCAAGTAAAGCTATTCAGGTATATAACTGAAGAAAGTGGATTTGTAAGCCAAATTTCAAAGCATTTTAGATTCAAGTAATACTATAACTCATCATCTCTATGTTTCCTAAATTTACACCCTAGAAATAAGTTCCACATTTGCTTTATATCAGTTTACATTGAAATAATACTGGATTCTTCTCTGGAACTATATAAATAATGCCTTGACTCTCTCTATACCATCAGTGTTTTGTCCACAAAGATACATAGAAATCCTCCTTCCTTTTTTTAACATTTTTGGTAACTCAGACACACTATCTGCCATAGCCCTTTTAAATTTAACTAATGTTACTCCTTATTAATGAAACTTGGTTTCTTATTTTTTCCTGATCTCTGTGTTAGACAAGTTGCAGGTCTTCTTGTGTTGTTTTCACTAGGAAAAAGAACATTAATATTGGATTTTCATTCTTCATACTTCTTCCTTACTACTACAAACAAAAGATTTTTTTTCCTTAAATGTAGGAAGATTTGAACAGAAGACAGTCTCTTTGCTTATCTAACAGTTTTATTGTCAGAATTTGGCTGAGAAAGCTGTCTTTCTCTTGACTTTTTCTAAGAAATGCATCAATTCCTATTTTTGTGATGAGTGCTTCTTCTTTTCCCAGGTTCACTGTTCTTTTTCTGTTATTTTTCACAGAAATATAAACCTCTGTGTATATCACCCAGCAATGTAATTCCAAATATAGGTCCTACATCTATCTTTGTTTTGGATAGAGATATATACCTCAGTTTGTGTTAGAGACATCCTGAAAAAGGATCACAAATGGTTTGGAAGCTATCTGAAATGCAGGTAGTTATTTATACATGCATGTTATCTATTCTAGTGAGTTTGAGCCTAGCTCAGAAAAGTGTGTAATTATTAATTCCTTTGATGTTTAACTGATTTAGTCACTGGTTTTCATTAGTTAGATTTCTGCTTCCTTGAATTCTGAATACGAAAACTATTACCTCAAGTACTTAAACATATACTGCGATCAACTTAAGTTAGGCTACTTTTTTATTTCTTTCTCTAAAGCAACACTAATAACCTACAAGACTAAAATTGGTAGAACTTGATACATCTCTACTATTTGCTTTCATCAAACTGTACACATATGAGCACAAAAATACCTTGTTAAGGCAGCAAATTATTTTACTTAGATGCTCTCTCTAAACAAAATTGTTTCTATACACTGACTGTCTTAACACAGACCAGTCATGAAATAGCTATAGTTAGATATTTTTCACTGTGGTAATGGGTTAATGACTTTGTTACCCCAAATTGACTAAATAAGACACAAAATAACAGTGATTATCTAGCCATTACATCATCCATAGCATTTAATAAAAATATTGTAGAGAGTTCTTTATACATGCCTCGCATCATGTCATAAATAACCTGAGGTCTACCAATACTGAATATACACTGTGTAGATAGTATATATACACTGTGTATATAGAATACTTATGAAATTAAATCATATTTAGACATCTCAAAATTCATAATGTGTCAAAATTTTAATTTAGAGAATTATAAACAGCAAGGAGAAGGCCAGAGTGTAGTTTATGAAAGACCTACATAAATTAAATTAGTCTGCTAGCCCACAAAGTTTACAAGTAATTTACAGAACTCCTGTCAGGAATCCCCTGGCTATAGGGAAGCTTGGGATGAGATTCTCTCTCTCCCCTGTAGAGTTGAATTTGACATCTAATAAGAAAGGCATTTTCTCCTTTCTTACTATGCATAGGTATTTTTAAGTGTTTTAAGGACTTCACAGTCTGTATGTATCCTACTTTTAACTGTACTGAACTCTCTGTAAACACATTATTCTATTTCCAAAACTTCTGCACTTCCATTCAGAAAGTCATAATGCAGTTATTATCAGAGATTTCCACATGGAATTATTGAATCATATTGGTAAGCTTGGTTTATGCCTAGGTGCTGTGACATGAATGCACATTGTCTTGAATTAGTCTAGTAGTCTGACACATTGCTGAGTAATATCACACTGTAGATCTTTTAACAAGCTGTGCAGATCAACTTGATAAATACTTGTTTAAGTACCAGTGTGCTTGGTGGTGTAAAAATAAGTAGGACAAAAATATTACACTGAAATATTTACAGTCTAAAGGTTTCACCCATTAATAGTTCATAGATATTGTCCTTAGGAAGGAGTCCATTGAGGTGATTGGAACTCCTCATGCAAAAGCAAGTTCTGTATATGTCTGCAATAAAGTCTTATGAGACTTTAAAAGAGATTCCATTTCAGGACAGAGCTCTGACAAAAATCCAGCAATGAAAGCAAATCAAAGCATAACAATATCCATCCCAAATGAATCCTACTCCACTCAGCAAAAAGTTTACTAGAGAAATTTTCAAAAGAATTATTCCCTTTCTGTCACAAAAGGTTTGAAAATTTTACTTCGTATCTGACGAAGAAAATTTTGCTGTTTGACAGTTAACATAAGTGGTATATATTTCATCTAAGATATGTTGTCACGATTCAACTTATGTTTTCAATGTAATTTCCAAACAACAAGTAGCTCAGTTATTTACATTTATGTTTCTCAACTCATACTTTAGTTTCTCTGCAGTATGTTCATCCTTTTAAAGCACGGATTTTTGGCATTTATCATAAATATGTATATCCAAACAAAAATCCTGTCCAAATAACGTTCAAGGATAGTTCACAGATACATCTAAAATTTTTACTTAGAAAAAGATTGGTTGCGGGCAAATATATCATAGCTATGTACATGTTAGAAGGTTTTCAAATAAAACAACAAATGAAGATAAATAATTCATAATGTCAAAATTCTAATTAAGTAATCTATTTTCATAAATTGTATATCTGTAGTTATATTTTTCCCAATGCACCGATTTTATACAATAGAAATAATAATGATAAATTAGAATTTAAAATGAAATTAAATTAGAAAAAAATAATCTGAGTTTTATCCTAAAAACAGTTGGTTTAAGACCCTCCACACTTCTGCACAGTAGCTGAAATAAAAACTGTAGTATTTTTTTCCATTAACAAAGAATAGGATAACATTTAGTACATTACAGCTAAATAAGTTTTTTTTCCAAGGATTTATAAATTAATCAGGCAAATATATTTTCATCTATGTTCCATATGAAAATATCAAAGCCAGTTACTAGTTAGACAGAAATATGATACATGCACAGACACACATATGTACACGCTATCAGTGCCAAATTTTACTCTTTAGCAAAAGTGCACAACTTTAGTGCACAACTCCTAATGAGATAAGCAGGGATTGTTTTTAAATAGTGCACATTTCATTTGCTACATTTTAATATGTTGTTTTTGAGACTATGTGCATATAATCCAATTGTTTTCCAAGCAGGTGTCCAAATTGTGGTCTGGCTGTTGAGCATGGAGAGGTGAATAATGGGGAGGGCAAAGAAAATACAAGTCTTTTTGCACCTACAAATGACAACAGTAAACAGGGCAAAAAAGGAGGGGAGTAGTCTCAGAGGAATATACCTTCCTGGAATTGTACAGATATGTAAGAAAGAAAAAAGATTTGTAGAAGTTTGACCCTTTTTTGCTGCAGTGATGATCATGTTGCATGTACATGGTTTGTGGAGAAAAGAACACTCCACAGCCATCTCTCTGTGGCTGCAAGTCTGTGTGGTGAAGGTTAGAGTGATACATACAAGAGCAGAGGGAGGACAGCAGGAGGACCTCAAGAAAGTTTTTTCTTCTTTGGAAGTTCTCAAAGTACTCCCAGGGCTATTCTGAGAGAAGCCATGCAACACACTCAGGGCAACAAACTACCCAGACTGAGCAGACAGCTTTCAGAAGTCCATGCAAGTATCCCAGTAACCCATTTAAGGGCTCAGGCTTTGTATATTAAACTTCAATTCATTTATTTATAGTCGAGCTATATAACCATATAAGCAATGAGAATCTAGATTGATATACAGTTAAAAAAAGCACAGTGCCACTGCAATTGAAATAGAGTTAAACTAAATGTGCAGGCCACTCATAAGTCCCATTTAAGAGGAATAGATTAAAAAAAACCCCAAAACATAAACACAAACTTCAACACGAAAATCTGATATGTTTTGATATAATAATATGAGGATGTTTGATTACTATCTCCTACAAAGTGCACTGTTTAATTGTCAAGTGATTAGATGCTTTATTTGGACCTAAAGTAAACAGAAAGGATATTTATTTAGAATAAGTAAATAAACAAACAAACAGCAGTTCACAAGCATTTACCACAGTTCTCAATACAGCAATACCTATTTCTGCACCAGGCATTAACATTTTGTAGAATGTTTTCTTCAAGCTAAAAAGTACAATCCAAATATCCCTAAGAAAACAATCAGCTAGACAATATTGGGCTCTTGGATTTGCTTGCACAAGGTTAGTGAAGGAATCATAGTGCTTCAGAAGTGACAGGCAGTTATTTCCACAGCGGGTACATTTAGATTTATCAAAACTATTTGAGAAGCCTAGACATAAAATTGATTGAATTCCATTATTCAGCAATAATCTTGAATACTGAGATGAAGAAGCGCATTCTAACCTGAGAACCCATCTTAGCTAGCATTATTAAGTGGCTACTCTTTGCAGTATAAAATAGCAGTGGATTCACAGGGCAAATCAGTTGGTTCTCAAATGCTCACATCAAGTTCATTTTTGAGTTTTACTTTGAGTTGCTTTAATCTGGTTCTATGGATTGAATAACCATTTGCAATCAGAACATGCGCCCTTTCCCTCCCCTCCCCATTTAAAAGGAATCCAGTTTGCATGATCAAGACTGCTCAGTGATGCAAAGAGCAATACATTAAACAAGGACAACTGTGAAATACAAGTTCACTCCTGTTAATCAGGAGTGCTGTTGTAGCTGCAACCAATACTATTATCCACATACTCATTGACAAGATAGAGGTGCTCCAGCTTATGATATTGAGAAGTCAAGCACTGCTTTGAAATTGCTTTTTGGTTGAAACCATTTCCATCTACAGTGCATATAAAGTGATCAGAAACTAAGTCACGGACCTAGTTTTTATAAAGTATGGCGCTTAGTGTTTGCAGTATCAACACATCGACAGATAAAGTAGGATCTTCTGTTCAGACTTTAGCTTTTTAATTATTATTTTTTTTTTTCCTGTCCAGGAAAATAGTGCTTCTAATACATCAAAGTCAGCAGTATGAAATCACTGTTACGTATGTATCAAATACATATAGAATTTCAATAATGGAAGAGGCTATAACATCTTGTTTCACTACTGTCAAAAGTGTGAAATGTCCTGTCTTCTTATGTTTAGTAGCAACACAAAAGAAAAAATTTTGGTGAGTCCAGTAACCAACAGCCTGTCTCCATCTGAATACAGAAATTGCAGTGTATGCAGAAGCTTAGCAGATTATAAGACTTCAGCAGACAGTGTACTAGTAAGTTACTTTGAGATACAGAGAACTTATCCCAAATTGCTAAAACACTGAAATTTTCAGTCCTAATACCTGTTGCAACTTCCAAGCCACAGATACTACCTTATTCCTCAATTTTGTCATCTGGATAAGTTAGCTGGATTAAAACTACAACAGACATTGATTAAGATATAACTAGTGACTTAAAAACTACTGATGCTGAAATGTAAAAAAATAAGATATCTAAAAGGGACAGTCCCAATAACATGGCACAGTTAAAGCTCTGAGTCTTTGTTCAGTTTGAATAAGGAAGAGAAGCAGGAAGACACTCTGAAGGCAGGGATACTCTTTTCCATAGGGCGAAAAGAGGGAAAAAAAAAAGTTTTCAAAGTCTGGTCTGCTCATCCCTTGGTGCAAACAGAGCAGTGTTTTATAATCATTAGAACTTGTGATATGCTGTGATGTGTATAGTGCATAGCAGTCAGATTCTACAAAGTAGAATGGAGATTACTATTTACTGTAGATTTTGTCAAAAATTGCTTGTCAAAATTTATGAAGCAAAAGTTCCTAATCACCAGGGAAGTATATGAGCCCTGAAAAGGATGGATTACACCTATGCAAGCAAGCTACAGCATATGCATTCAAGGATTGTATATAGCATCACAGTACTGAAAGATAAAATGTTTAGACAGCTTGCTCTTGTTATTCTGAAGTAATTTCTCACAGCCTCAGGACAAAATGTGTCAGAAACAGGGCATGATTATCCCCAAGTTTTATGCACACTAACACTAAGAAGCATTATAAATGCTCGATAAGCATTTTCCAACTCCAAAACCTCCAGGTATTTATAGATTATATATCATAGTAGCAAACAGTGCCACATGGTGTGCTTAGTCTGCTTAAGAGGTAACATCTGAGGCAGGTATTTTAAGTATATAGATTCTAATTTTCAGTATGTCTTTGTTTAAGCCTTTGCTCCAGTGCTTCCCAGCAGAAAAGATAAATGCACAAGAAAAGAAACAGCTATGAACTATCCTTTTTCTTGACAAGAGTCAATGCAAGGGCAATTATAAAACTAAGTTGACTGCATAGAGCCAGATAGTCTGTATTAATCTGTAAGCTTACCTTGACATACAAATTTCAGTTCCTTGGCATCTGTGACAGTGGTTCTTTTATCTGACCTCTTCTTTTCTGTCCGACGGTGGCTACGTCTTTTCTTTGTCTCTCCCCAAAGATTCGATCCACCATGCATGCTTGGGATGTTCAGAATGGCAATTCCTTCCAGAGAAATATTGGTTAAGTCTAGTTGAATTCCATCACACTGATTAGCAAGGAGAATAAAGGAAAGGGAAAAAAAAGAGAGAAAGCAGTAAAAGAGAAAGAAAAATCAGAACATTTTACCTATCAGATATTTTTCTTCAACAATTCGTCATTCTTAACACTGTTAATAGTTTATTCAAAGTTTACACTCAAGATATATACTTATATCTGGAAAGGAAACATGAGATAGGAATAGATCCTCATTCAGAAGGCAAAACATGGTTCTATTCAGCTCTTGATTGTGTAAGTGTGGGACCTATTCACAGTGAAATACACTTGTAGATTCACTATAGCTATTAGCAGAAAAATACTTATACTACAAAAATCTTTAAAACAACAACTGGATGTTTTTTGTTGCATGTTCCAGCTAGATTGTCTGCTTATGATTTTGCAATGATACTTGTCATTTTAATACCTGAGTTGCTCACATGTGAAACTGAATATGATAGTTCCTGCATGCAGAGCATATACAGCTTCTCGGAAAAGTGTCTAAGCAGTCCCAGAGAGCATAGAATATTACAGAGATACTAGTTGCAGTCCAAAAGCACAACTAGCACATTAGTGGAGGGCTATGACCAATTAATAACCCCTGCTGGGAGGTAAGATTAGTAAAACTGGGTACAGCGAAATGCTGATGCAGCTACAGCATTTCTTATCCCAGACATCTGCCACTTCTTTGAAATATGCATCACTGCCAAAGGAAAACATAGGGTATGGAGCTACAGAAGAGGTATCAGTGCTCTAAAAGCTTCCCAAGAGTTACTGGACACATAGAAGAAATCTTACTCTCGTGGGATAATCACATCAGTGATGGTATCATTACTGTAGGACATCTTGTCTTACTAGTGTGTATTTCTCCTGCTTCCTATAGCAAAACTGTAGAGGCATTTTATAGATGTATGTTCCTCTGCTAAATATGGCTTTGAATTATATTTTATAAAGGGACCATAATTTTCACTTCAGGAGAATGGTTAGGGGACCTTAACTTATCAGCCTGTTCAGTGATAAATTGCAGCATCTTCTCAGGTGACAAAAACCTACAACACTTGAAAACACAGTTCACTTGATGTACATAGGATGAGGTGTACAGGATACACCTAGCCTTCATAGACTATAATTTACTCAGGCTAAGTCCTCCTCCTCACTCACATTACTTTATGATCAGGGGAATCTCCCGACCAACATAAAACATAGCAAAAATACTGAAGAACCTCCACAGAATTAAAAAAGACCCAACTTCAGGTAAATGCAGTTGAACCTGCCAGGTGGAAGGCAAAACATCCAGGATTTATATAGTTGTACCTTAGCTAGAAGTAGATTAACTTCATGCCTCACAACATAGCTAGAGTGTATAGATATCCTGGCAAGTCACATGCACCTTATAGCGTGTAGCAGCACATTTTTAAAACATTAGATGCTACCCCTGCAATTTTCTGAAAGACAGTAGGGGGTCCAGTCATGCATTTAAAACTGATTAAGGGTCTTATTTTGTAATTCCAATATACAATAATTAGGAAGAAAACTGGAAAAATAATTAACCATGCTTCAGTAATAGTCCACTGACATCTTGCAGCTTGCTGCTCTGTGGGTCACTGACACTTTTTCCTCTCTTCCTAAATTTTTATCACAGCTTTGAAGAAAAAAAGGAAAACATAACTCAAAAATAACCGCACATAATTATTTGTTTTCCCTGAAACTTTCCGAGACCACAAAACAGAATCGTATTATAGTGCATACACTGCATCTTCTCAACTCTTCTTAGAAGAGCATCAGTCGGGAGAGAGATCAATTTCAACATCCAGGTTTCCATTTCACACTTGCACCTCAAGAATTAAATTTAAAACCTGTGGATTATATTCATATAGGAAAGACTTTAAAGTCAAAAGACATATCTAAAAGTGAGTTGGCAGTTGTGGCAACTAGTGTAATTGAAAGTGTAACTTTTTAATCACACTTTTCTTACAATTAAAAAAGGCACGGGTCTTCACTACTATTTTGGAAGGAAATTTGTGGTTCCCCTCTATATTTTATATGTATTAAATATTAAGATGATTTATTTTACTAAAAATTCTGCTCATGTGTATGCTCACTTACTGCTATACATTCTGGATAAACAGATATTAATTTCATAATTAAAAGTAATCTTGTGTAAATACCCTGCAGGCCTCAATGAATCAAACACATACTGTGTGTCAGGCCTCCCACTGTCTTCAAGTGGAATGTACTGGCTGGATAATTAGATAGTACATATTTTTTAACCTTATTTGCATGCATATTATATCTTTTGCACACTGACAAGCAGCAGTAACAACAAAAGTCAGATTACCACAGGGAATTCCCACAAAGAAGTCTTCATTCCTTATAATTTGCAGCCTAAATTAAAATAATTTGATCTTTGACAAGGATGAAATGTCAAGCAGAAGGGGGTCCTCTACAAGCCACGGCCTGTGGCTTCTGAAATCTGCCTAATTTATGTCAGTCACTTCTTAATACATATTTAAGTATTACACGAGAAAGATGATAAATATGCAATCTGACACCTTTGGTATTTCCCTGCTGTTAATTTATAAAGGTCTGGCGTCCCCCAAACTGACTGGAATTATTTAAATAAAAGAAGAATTGTGAAATAGGATGGTGCAGGGTCTGGCTTCCATTTTCACTCAATATTGAACACAGCAGGTAGTATACTAAGACAATTACTTGACTAGGCCTCCGAATCCCACAGTGATGAGGAACTTTCTGAATTAGTAAAAGAGGATTTTTTGTGTTCATACACAGACAAGAGGTTTGCGCTACAGGTAGCTCTGCGTTGTCCTAACACACACATACACTACAACAACAAAACACAGATGTGTTCTGCTCCTTTTCAAATAATGCAACGATGCTGTTAAAAATAAAAGCATGGCTTTAAAATGCGGAGCATGCCTACCTAGATGAGAAATAAACACTAGCACTTCTATTTCTTTTTTGCCTTCTTTCTCTGCCTCAGTCCCTTTTCAGGCATTATCTTTCACACGTCATTCATTAGATCAACATTATTCAGATAATCTCAAGGCTAAGAACATATCCATGCCTGAAAACAGCCGAGATTACGGCTTTGCGGTGTAACCAAGTGCAATATCATGCAAGACTACATGACTATCTGAACTCCTTTCTCCCACCCATTAATACCAGGTAGCACAGTAGGCTTTCTCTGGTCCCACAATGTTTTTACAGTATGGTAGGTATGGATCTATGCTTACTGTAATTAAATACCTTTCACACACTTTTCTGTTTTTCTGAAGTGAAAATAAATTCTAAGTGCTCTAAACTGTAAAGTCTTAAGCCTCATTTACTGACACACCATTATTAAAAAAATAAATACATAATTTTGCCCTTTCTTTTCCCTTTAGAATCTATGTTTCTCTCCTCAACTTCTTAGATCCCAATTTGTAGATAACACCGCGTCTTATTATGGATAACATAAGAATTTAGCACCCAGACTTTGTTCGGCATCTCACACAGAAGAAAATATACAGAATATGAGACATGAATGAGTATCAGGAAAGCCAAACTTAATTAAGTTAGAAATCAAAAATAGCGTCTGCCCACAGAATGTTTTTGATTGCTGTCTCCCAGCTCAGTGATACAGTTCCTTAACCTTCATGGGCTTTGTTCATTTAAGATCTGCCTGTAGAGCAAAGGCATTCTTTGTGCATTTTATTCAGAGAGAAATGTGGTATCACACACCAAGTTCTCATTTACAGCAACATCCACAAGCAAGGGCAGCAAGTTAAAAAAGATGAAAACAGTGCTACTCCTAAATGTTTATAACACACAAACAAGGAACAAATACAATCATATTGACAAGCATTGTTCACTTAAATGTAATTTACTCATTGTAAATAAAGCAGTTTTTTTTTTGTCTGGTTCATTCTTCCCAGGGTTTTGGTTGTTTCGTTGTTTATTTTTTTTTTAATTTTTTTTTTCCAATTTAACATGTGTTGGACATACTTTCACTTTAAAAAGAAACATAACAACAAAACAGGTCAGTCTGGCACCCCAGTCTTACAGTTTCTGTGTCAGTATTCTTGGTTACTGTTCTACTATCAGATCCATTGTTCTTACAGACCGTTTCAGACTTCACCTTTCAGGAGGCTTTGACCAGACTCTCATAGCTCTCACCATGCCTCTCTAAGGAGCACATGCTACTACACAAATAGTCACTGACATGTGCAGTTTCTCATTATTACTATAAAGGAAAAGCACCATAATCCTCTTGAGGAATGATTTCATTATTAAATTTAAAGTCTCAGGTTTGTATCTTCACTCATTTTACGTTTTTCATTTACTTATTTATAAATATCAGCCCCCCCCAAACAGTTTATGTAATGTAGCCACTTATGCTCTCAACCATCAAAGTAGCAGTGACACATTATTTTAAATTCCTATTTTGTCTGTAACTATCCTATGTCTTTTCAGTTAATGTTCAATGTATAATGGAAAGATGACCCCTTGTGCCAAGAGAAAAGCTATTTAATGAAGAGGAATGATTCAAAAAAATATATATTCTTTAACCTTTATTCAGGAAAGTAAGTACAATTTTAGGGAATTGAGTTTTAAAGGTTATAAAAACTTGGGACCTAGAAATAATAAGATGATTTTTTTTTTTTATTTTAATCCTGCAGCAGCTCTCACTCCCTCTGACAGTCTTTCATTTTTCCATCTGACCTAGCCACACTCCCTATTGATTTCTAATGTTATATTTCACCTCTTGACCTTGTCTACTGTATTAAGACTTCACTAATCATCAAACTGAACTTTGTTCCAGTGTGCAGAGCTACACTACAAATAGACATGATAAAAATAATATTTTGGAATATAGGGTCGAAAGGATGTGCACTGCTTTGCCTTCTTGGATTCAGGCACTCTGCACCTTGCTCCCTGCATTTCAGCCAAACTAGTGACATTTCAAGGAGAAAGGCAACAATTAGTTTCTTACTTCTATTTCTACTGATTCATGCAGCTTCTTACAGGTGGCTGAGAAAGTTTCCGAAGTGCCAAATTCAAAATACCAAAATTTGTTCTTCATTCTGAAACAAGAAAAAAAGAAAAGAAAAAAAGAAAGATCTTATTCACTATCAATATGTGACAAAAGTGATCATCCTGTCTTCCATTATAAGTAATGGCAAAGGCTTGGGAACATATGACATCCCATTTGAAATAGATGAGCTCATAATTTTCAAAGCTTAAATGTTGGTGTCAAGTTGTATGATATCCCCTAAAGGGATAACAGGAATGTGTTGAACTGACAGGTTCAAATGTACCTTTGACTTTTCTTTTTCAGTGACTATCAGAATATTTTTTGTCACTTAACCAGTGACATGCCTCAGAAAAATGTTTCAATTTTATTTCATGTCTTACAATTACCACATGATTTCTGATCCATGGTTAAAATCTCTATCCACAGAGTAAGAAAATGTGCAAGCAGGGCACTCCCATCATGAAGAAGAGCCAAGACAAACATCCAGCTTGCCTTACGTTACATAAGGGTAAAGGTAAAGGTAAAAGCTTAATGTTCATGATGACAGATGAGATATTTGAAGAAAATAAAAATTCCAGCTCTTACAGTCTTTAGATATTTTGCAGTAGGAGAGCTGTATTACCAGGTAATTAACTCAGACACATTTTAAATGGGTGATGAGACCTGCATCTTGAAGTTCATTAACAGATTCTACAGAAAAATAAAACTGGATATAAATGCTAGCAAATCGCTTAGTTTATCATGACAGCAGGCAGAGATTATACTTTTTTCTTCTTAAATATGGATTACACTTTTTTCTTCTTAAATATGTAAAGACTGCACTTCTGTTTTACCAGACTTACTGCATACTGTTAAATACATTCAGGACACCATCAGCACCATTGCAAATAAGAATGTGTGGTTTTGTTTAACTCTCATGAGTAATTATTATTCTGTAACAAAACAAGAAGCTAAACTAAAAAAAAACAACCACTGAATTATTATTCACACTTAGGAATCAGATATTAACACAGTTCATCCACTTGTATAAACTGTTTTCTGATACAGACACAGCACAGTGTGTTTCAAACTTGAAAATTACTGGGTTTGCCTGAGCTAGAATTGGAGAAAAGTGAAATACAGAAGTAGATGACTGTCAAGCATGTCATCAAAAGTACAAAACCTGTCCTCGGTACTTATTTCAAATTACAAATAAAAGTCCACTTAATGGTTCTTAAAGTCACAAAGGAAGAAGGAGCACTACAGTACCCAATCATTCCCAGAAACTTGTTGGCATGTGAGCCAACAGTTCCTGGTGCAGTACCAGCGGTGTGTAAGTGTCCAACCTGGCAGCCTGCATGGGGTGGGGAACAGAAGAATAATAAGAGAGAAATCAACAAATTTCTAAGAAAAAGTTACAAGCACTTCCAAAGGTTTTTGTACACAAAATCTGAAAATGTTTGGAAACCTTTTTTGAGAATTTGATCTGTGATAAACGGTATATTCTCAAAAGAGCTCCTCTAGTCAGAAAAGCTCAGACCAGATTCAGCTTCCAGACACCAAGAGTTTGTGAGTAGAAGTGCTCTCATGTGTGTTCCTTCTGTACCTGCAGATTAGTTAGCACACTGACATGCTGACCTAGGATCAACTGGTCTATTTATGCCAACGTATATGAAGAAATGTAGAGTCCTTTAACTTCCAAACATGCGTGAACATAGCACTGAATTCCCATTGGGTCCCACTGGAACATCTGGATATAGCTACTTTCCTGCTATTTTCTACAGTGCTTTCTACAGAGGATGAATAATGAAACAATAATTTAAAAAAATGATATAAGTATTCAGAAAACTATTTTGTCATTTCTTTTGATTTTATTATTGAGTAAGATCAACAAGCCTTTGCATCTTCTCCTCTGAGAGCTTTTCCTCTTCCTATTGAGTTACTTTACCTCAAATGAAGCATCTTTTCTTTTTCTTGGAAGAAAAGCCTGCTTTAAATTGACTTCTTATCACAGTATATAATAAATTCTTTGACTTGCACAAAGATAAAATAGATAGAAATATTTTAAAGTCATTCAGAATATATTGTGTCAAATTCATGTATTTGAGCAAAACAAAACTTAATATTGTCAGAGTACTTAAGGTTTACTAGAATATTTATATCTATAAATAAAAAACTTTGTAGAACTATATGGCAGAAGATTAAGTACAGTTAACAGGTGATCTTTTGATGGTAGATGCATTTCTTGTCATTGTAATACACCCTATAAGATTATGTTAGGTCAAAAAAGGTAGTCATGTGAGCCTGTCCTCCATTCTCTAGTCTACTGTATCTCTCTTTTTAAGGACAGAAAGACAATCTATTTGACAGCCTTTCCAGTACAAAGGCAGAGGCAGATACAAATAGTTTTTTCTTCACTTTCTAAAGGATTTACCAAATCCTTTTAAGATCCATGAACTAGAGTAGTTTTTATTCAAAAAGACTGTTTTTACTGAACAGAAAATTGTATTATATCTTTTTCCACATGTACAAAGTTGAATGTAAAGAAATCAAGACAAATTATATTATAATTTGAATAAACAAGATCAGTCTTATTATGATCATAAATATTCTAATTTTTCTAATAATAAAAAAAACCTCTAAATTCCTATTTTCCACCTGCATTCCTCTTTCAAACAGGTGAAGCTTATCTGCTTATCAAGACAGCAGAAAATAGTAGTAGATCCCATTTAGAAGATTAATGAAATACTCTCATGGCCGTTCTAATTTCTTTCATAATGATATAAATAAATTTTAGGCTGGTAAACAAATACATATTTAATGACAATTTTGCAGTATTAAAACTGTAAGAAACTGAATCACGGGTATACAGTAGCACTTTTCTTTACAACACTGGTTTCATTGGAATAGGAAAGGGAATAGATTATTGTACAGGAAAGGGTTTTGCATATGCTTCAAAGTGCATAGCTAAACTCTTAAACATCTCTGTGTTTGAAAATACAACATAAATAAAACATCAATAATGATTAAAGGCTGACCTATCTAATCCTGTTATTGGATTACACTATGTCAAAATATATACAGTCTATGGATGTAGGAACAACAAAAAAACCCCTGCACTCAAGAGCCCAAGCACCTTTTATGCTAGCAGTGTTCTACACCCTCAAGCATTGGTCAATTTTCTGATACATGAAATAATCTTCTTAAGCAGGGATGAAACAAATAGGCAAGACAATACAGGAAGGCTAATACTGCCATTTATTACAGTGTTTCCGTACTGTGGACAAGTATCAGACTTGGAAACTTGGATATATTTCTTGGAAAAGTTCAGGCTAATATTTGGTAATCAAGACAAAATGATCAAAATAAGTCTGTGATATGGGTTTGCTCCATTATCAGTTAATCAGAAACCCCCCTACTGCTAAAACTATTTTATATAACCTTTCTGATTAAGCAATTACAAGACATGTCATTGAAAAATTGTCCTGTATCTAAATATGGAAACAGTAAATATTCTACATCTGAAGAGCATCTGTACTTCATGGCAGTATGCACACTCTGTCACAACTTGCATAACAATAGATGAGCTATAGGCTGCTAATAAAAGTGCTCAACAATAAAACAAGAGTATCTTTAAACTTCAGGAAGAAATTCATATTCTGGTATTAACCATCTACAGTTGGGGCAATCTCATATTGCTACATTTCTAAGTTTGTCACACTTCCTACCACATTCTATACACAGTTCTTATATTTATTATCTCTATTTATTATACATATTTCTACTTTAATTTAGCTATAAAGTGTCAAGCTTCAATCACTTAAACCAGAAATTTCTACACCAGCAAATTTCTGACTGCAATTTTTATAAAATTTCATCTGAAATATTTTGACCATTTTTTAAAATGACTGCAGAAAAACGTGTATTTGCTTAAGTGTGTTTGATAACATACACTTTGAACTGTTTTAATACAGCTACGCCTTCAGAGCAGAGATTTTAAATTTAGCACAAGGATGGCCTTGCATCAAGAATATGCCTCTGGTTGTCTGCATGAAAATACATACAGAACTTAATTATATTATGACCATTTGGAAATACATGCTGGAAAAGCTTTATTTTAAATATTTTCATGTGGCAGAGAAAGAACAAATTTTTGTCTCTGATTTTAGCATCTTTTATACTTTAACCTACACAAATATAGAGATTTTTACCCATGAAAGTACTAGAATTCTTAACTTTTCCAAGGTAAATTCCTTGAAAAGTCCACTGCCAGGAAGCAATCTCTACCACAAATCTGTACAAGAACGTCTGCTCGTGGATCAGCAGCAGTTGGTTTCCTCCATAAACTATACTGTTCCCCAAAATACAATCCATACGCAGTGTCTTCCGAAAACCTTTTTTTAAAACCTATTCCAGTTATGTTGCAGAAGCACTGTTTGTTTGTCAGTGAGCATTAAGAGTTGACCTCAGTCTATATCACAAACTCACACTGTTTCCAGCATAAAGCTCCTATTCTAAGAGCAGTATTCATGAACAACAGTTTAGAAAGTAATGAATTTAAAAAGAAAAAAATGCCATAGCAAGAAAAAAAGTAGGCAAGAAGCTGTGTAGAGTGGATGCGCATCATCTCATTCACCACAGTTGTGGATCGTGTTTAGAGCCAGAGATTCAGAGTAATTATTTAAAAGGAATAGGCCTCTCTTGGTTCCTTTTCCTCCTTGTTCACTCTTTTGTCCTGTGTTCCAAGAAAATGTGGAATAATGTGTAGAACCACCTCTGCAAGGAATAAAAAATACCAGAGAAGTGAGCACAAATAGAGATGTAAGACAGAGATGTCTTTCCACAGAGGTGAAACAGTGAAGAGTCCAAGGGGAGAAAGAGGTTGTTAAGTACACATGAAAGAAAAAGGAGAAAAATGAGGGAATCAAGAAAGAGAAGAATGAGAAAAAGATAGGAATCTAATTTCAAAATGCACTGAGGTTCTGCAATACTGCAAGAAGAATGATGATAAAATAGAGAAGGAAAAAAAAATAATGCTAAAGGAGACTCAAGTAAAAACACATATTTCTGAAGTCAGAAAATACGGATAATAAGGTCTAAAAATGGTAGAGGAAGAACCATGCTGGGAAAGAAAGTGGAATAACTGTTCCAATAATCTGTCACTGATAGTGGTTAGTACCAGAGATTTCAGAGAACAGTGTAAAAATCCATGTAGTATACAGATGGGAATAATCTAGCTCTAAGGAAGAATTATTATTGTTTAAGATTCTGTAAAATTTAAAAAGTGTACATTTAGATTGGACATAGAGAAGAATTTTTTTACAGTAAGGGTGGTGAGACACTGTAGCAAGTTGCCCAGAGAAGCTGTGAATGCCCCATCACCAGAAGTGTTCTGAGCCAGGTTGGACCAGGCTTTGAGAAACATAATCTAGTAAAATGTCCCTGTACATGGCAGGGGGATTGGACCGGATGATCTTTAAATGTCCCTTCCAACACAACCTATTCTATTACTCTATGATCTTAGCTCAGACAGTTTATAGTATGAAACAATATGAAAAAAAAAGGAAAAAGAAAGAAAGAAAAAAAAGAAAAATAAAAGATTAGCTAAATTCATGGGAACAGATTACCCTTTTTAAAAGAAATTAAAAAAAAAAAAAACAAAAAAAAAAACCAAGAGAAAAACAAGAGAAAACCAATTTGTTCTGTTAATCCATGGCTGTGTCCTGCTTTATTTCGGTTTAGAATTTCATATTGCATTAAACAAAACACCAACACAGAGGCCCTAGTGATGGTTCTCAATGCATGGGGGGGGGAGAAAAGAGTCTGCACTCAGGAACACATGAAGAAGAATCAGCTGTTGAATGCAGTTGGGAATAAAAGAGCCTGGAACCTTCACCATCTAATTTTTCTCAGGTTGTGAAAGAGTTTTCTTAGGTGTCTGAAGTTGCTGCTTTTGCTTTTTTGAGTTCCAGCTCAAGCAACAAACATTCAAGAGCAAATGAAATAAAATTTACAGTGGGTTGTATGTCACTGTGATTGTACTTCATATTTCTGCTTGTACAGTGTGCTGATACATTGGATTTTATCTAAGTAAATACTAACTATTGTAGAAAATAAAACATCAGTTGCTAAAAATATTTTAATGCTTCATACAATTTAACATAAAGAATATTTTTATCAAGTCCTATCCTGCTCACAGAAGTTTTCACGAGACAACATATTTTCCATCTTTTCTCACTGTTCATAAATCTATTATCTAGGTAATTTTATACTTGGGTAAAAATGATTTCATTGCAGCACATAATATATATTAATAAGAATGTATGACTTTTTCTAATGTTCTTTTTTCTTTCCACTTCTGTCTTAACAATCATATAATTCCTGTTCTGCTTTATAATGAATCATACGCAAAGGTAAGGAAATAGGCAGTAGAGATACACATCCATAAGAGATTTATGTGTGACTGGCATGATTTTAATAGAGACATCTTTGTCAATTTTTTCTTCTTCCATTACCAGCTGTACTTATGGCAAATCTAAGTGTTACCCTTTTACAGCACACATCACAAGCAGAGACTGTATAGATAGAAAAGTTGAAATCCAGAAAGAACAGTTTCAGTTTTCCACAATAAATAAAATTCTCACATTATCATACAACAATACCACCTGTTGTTGGAAAGCTACCCCATGCAAGCTTATACCACTAAGTAACGCTGTGAGAGCCTCTCTTCCTGACATTTATTAGTTCTACGGCTGCAAAGCTGGATTTGACTCCATTCTCTCTTGCACTTTATAGTACCATTTTCACTGTAGCTTGCATTTCTGTATGCAGCTGGTCTGCAGTTTCTGTTTTCCACCTGCCTGCCCCATTTCTCGAGCACTCTGTTCAATTTTCTGCAGACTGTCTGCAGTTTGTTTCAGCTGTAACTACCAGCTTTCCCCCTTGCCTGTTCAGTTCTACTCCCGCCTTCAGCTGTGCTGTCATGTCCATCCAAGAGCCCACTCCTGGGCATCTTGCTCACTCTGATCATTTGCAGTAATAAACACAAATTATGAAGAGTTGCAAAAGGCTTTGCAGTACTGAGTGACTGGGGTATAAACATGTAGTTGACATTTAATATGAATAAATGTAAAATGATCTTAGAGGAAAATAAAAAAGAATCCTAACTTTACAAGCAGTGATGAGTTCTCAGGGACAAAGTCTTGGGGTTGCAATAGCTGAATGAAGTGTTGGAGCAGTGTTTAACAGCATTTGCATGGATTTTGTTGTGATACAGAATACTATGTGCAGTTTTCCTCTCTCCATAGGGGAAATGGGGGCGGAGGAGGTGTAGGAAAAAAAAAGCATACAAAAGAACTGGAGAAGTATGGAGAAAGACAGCGGAGACAATCAAACTCTTGAACATATTTGAACTCTTCAGCCTAGAAAGGTGATAAATGGGAGAGATATAACAGAGTTCTCTAAGGTCATATATGCCATGAGGAAGATGAATAAGGTATGACTATTTAATATTTCTCCCAAGAAAAAGAATGAGATGAGATGGACTTAGGTGACAGTAGATACAACAAATAAAAGTTTTCTTTACAAGCTTGCAAATATGGTAACAGGATGTTAAAAGTTTACATCAGTTAAAAATGATTGGAAGAATCCATGGAAGGAAGAGCTACTGAATGAAAATAATAAATGTAACACAAATATAGAAATAAGTTACATGTTACCCCATTTTTCTCTTCTTAGACTAACTCGTAGATGACACTAGTAAAAGAGCACCAGGGTAGACAGACCTTTTGGCTGGCATGAGATAGGTATTTTTATATTCTTATGTTTCTGGTCCCAAATACGTTTCCTCTTTCCTCTTAATATCTTTGCTGGATTATCTATTTCTCTTCAATAAATGTCTCGCCACCCATTACCACTTGATATCTCAGGTTCTAACTACCCATTTGTATTGAAATATTCGTACAGATAGTACCATTATCAGTCAGTTCAAACATTCCGGACAGGTACTGATGTTCCCAAACATCATCTGTTATGTGTATATTTGCAGACAAAACAATTTCACCAGAGGTCTATGCACTCTTTCCTGATTCTGTTGGGCTACTGATCAGAACATACCTTGTCTAATTTTTTGACAGAAATAGTAGCCAGATGGGAAGTGTCCACTCTGCCAGGGCTACCAGAAAATACATGAGCAAACCCAGGATGGTACGCATATCCATAACTCCCATTCTTCACTTATTAGATTAAATCTAAAGCCTTTCTCACATGCTCTCCTTACACTACAGACTTCAGCAGAGAGAAGCCTAATATTAACATGTATACAGAGGAGAATTCTTATCCAAAAATACAAGTAAAAATGCCCATATTGAAACATAAACAACACACTCCGATAATCTTAAGAGATTTGCAGTACTCTGCTAGGCGCTGTAATGCAGGAGGAACTCGGTGACTTTTGAGCTGTGCCTTTGGCTGCATCTGTTCCATGCCAGAAAGCAACAGGATGTTCACGAGAGAAAACAGACATTTCTCCTAGAGTTATGCAATAGTGGTACACTCAGATGAGATAAATTACAGGAAGTTAACCTGCAGCACCTGGTATAGAAAACAGCTATTATAAAACAGTGTGATACCTGACTGATACAGTTTACAAAAGTTATTCCTTTGTGTAAAAAGGTACTGTTTCTAATGTGCAATAGAAATACCTATTTTAAATATGGAATTCTGACACTTGCTTTTGAATATATTCTGTTTTAACAACAGTTAGTAAGACTTTAAAAACACGCAGTTGATAATCTCAAAACTTCTACTTAAAAAGCATCTTCATTATATCTATGATTCGTCAGTGTGCTCTACTAAATGAACATTCCTGTATATCTTAAACCCTTTATATCCATACCCCTTCACATGAAGATATTTGGCCTTAACATTTTACTTATTTTTATCCTTATAGTCTTCCTCAGTTTCCTTACCGAATTCCCCAGTCTTGGGAGCAGATGCTGAGGCACCAATGGCTCATTAATCTGAAGAGGTTTTTTTATCATGAACAGAAAAAAAAAAAAAGCCTATAAACATTTCCACATTTTCCAGCCTTGATTGTACTAGAGAACCAACAAAGCTCTTTTTTTCTTTTTTAAAAAAGAAGCCCTCTCTGTATATGTTATAATAAACCTACTATCTTAGAGCAAGGTCATAGACCTTCACATTTCATCTTTAAATTATGTCAGATGAATGAAACAATTTTCTTTCCCCTTACCCACTAATATGGATATGTAAAAGCAGATATGACACTGAGGAGTACTTAAACTAATGAGACCATTGTTAGGGCAGTTCAGAGGTTCAGGGACAGGTTTGTAAGGAGCAGTTCCTCATTGGCTGCTTCACACGCACAAATGTAGCTCTGTTTTAGAAAACAAACAAACATATAAACCAGTTTTGTTACCCCGTAATGCAGGTGATTATATGTAATTAAATAATCTTTTTCTCTACCCAATATTTTAACTCCTACTGAAAAACTGAAATGTCTCAATACTGCTATTCAATTCTTGCCAAAAAAAATCCCCTAAAATTCTTCAAACACTGTGCTTTATACCATTCCCAAGTAGGACACAATGAGACTAAGAAAAAAAAAAAGTAAACAATCAAGAATCGAGTGTTCTAAGGGAAACAATGAGCAGCTCTTCTGTAAACACACAGGAGAAACATCAGACTCTTGTCTAGGAGAAAACATTTGACAAAATCTTTTTTCCTTAAGACCCCTCCAGAAATATTCAAGCCTGATAGGACTGGGGCAGGACTGAACATCTCTGCCTCTTGGACTGAGATTCATAGGACATTAAAGTTTCTTTTTTTTTAATGAAAAAGCAGATTTATGAGTTTATGAAGCCTCACCCTTTCCAAGCTTCATTGCCTCCTGATTCCACCCATATGAGAATGGTGGACTCTCTTCTAAGAATCACAGAATCATAGAATCACTAGGTCAGAAAAGACCTTTGAGATCAACCGTACCTGTCCACTTGTCCATTACTAAATCATATCCCTAAGCACTTCATCTACTCGTCTTTCTAATACCTCGAGGAAGGGTGACTCAACCACCTCCCTGGGCAGCAGTTCCAGTGCCTGATAACCCTTTCTGTGAAGAATGTTTTCCTAATGTCCAATCTGAACCTCCCCTGGTGCAGCTTGAGGCCATTCCCTCTTGGCCTATCACCTATCACTTGGGAGAAGAGACAAACACCAACCACTCTACAACCTGCTTTCAGGTAGCTGCAGATAGTGATAAACTCTTCCCTCAGTCTCCTTTTCTCCAGGCTAAGCAACCCCAGTTCCCTCAGCTGCTCCTCATAAGACTTGTTCTCCAGCCCCCTCACCAGCTTTGTTGCCGTTCTCTGGACATGCTCCAGAGCCTCAATGTCTTTCTTGTAGTGAGGGTCCCAAAACAGAACACAGTATTCAAGATGCAGCCTCAGCAGTGCAGAGTACAGGAGGAGAATCACTTCCTTGGTCCTGCTGACCACACTGTTTCTGAGACATGTCAAGATGCTCTTGGCCTTCTTGGCCACCTGAGCACACTGCTGGCTCATGTTCAGCCATCTGTCAATCAACACCCCCAGGTCCTTCTCCTCCAGGCAGCTTTTCAGCCGCTCTTCCGCAAGCCTGTAGCGCTGCACAGGGTTGTTGTGTCCCAAGTGCAGGACTCTGCACTTGGCCCTGTCAAACCTCATCCTGCTGGTCTCAGCCCATCGATCCAGCCTGTTCAGAGCCCTTTGTAGAGCCTCCCTACCCTCAAGCAGATCAGCTTAGTGTCATCCACAGATTTACTAAGGGTACATTCGATCCCTTCATTATTGATAAAGATATTGAACAGAACTGTACCCAACACTGAGCCCTGGGGAACACCACTCGTAACCAGCCTCCAGCTGGATTTAGCTCCATTTACCAACACTGTTCAGGCCCAGCCATCCAGACAGTTTTTAACCCAGCGGAAGTAAAAGTCCACGCCAGTGGAAGCCACTTTCTCAAGGAGAATGCTGTGACAAACAGCATCAAAGGCTTTACTGAAGTCCAGTACACTACATCCACAGCCTTTCCCTCATCCATCAAGGGGTCACACTGTCATAGAAGGTGATCATGCTAGTTTGGCAGGATCTGCCTTTCATAAACCCATACTGAGTGGGCCTGATCACCCGGTTGTCTTGAGTGAGAGCACCCAAGACGACCTGCTCCATGACCTTCCCTGGTACTGAGGTCAGACTGACAGGCCTGTAGTTTTCCAGATTCTCCCTCCAGCCCTTTTTGTAAATGGGTGTAACATCTGCCAGCCTCCAGTCAAATGGAACTTCCCCATTCAGTCAGGACTGCTGGTAGATGATGGGAACGGATTTAGCAAGCACCTCTGCCAGCTCCCTTAACACCCTTGGGTGAATCCCATCTGGGCCCATAGACTTTTGAAGGTCTAATTGGCCAAGCAGGCCATTTTCTCTTGGACCATGGGAGCTTTGTTCTGCTCTCCCTCACTCTTTTCTGGCTCATGAGGCTGAGTACCCAGAGAACATCTTACATTACTATTAAAGACTGAGGCGAGGAAGGCATTAAGTACATCAGCCTAATCCTCATCCTTTGTTACTATTGAGCCTCCTGTGTCCAGTAAAGGATGGAGATTCTCCTTGTCCCTCCTTTTCCTACATTTGTAGAAAGATTTAATATTATCTTTCCCAGAATTTGCCAGTCTAAGATTTAGTTGGGCTTTAGTCCTTCTGATTTTCTCTCTACATGATCTCACTTCATACCTGTAGTCTTCCTGAGATGCCTGCCCCTTCCTCCAAAATCCATATACTTTCCCCCTTTTTTTGACATGCACTCAGACCTCTCTGCTCAGCCAAGCAGGTTATCTCCCCCACCAGCTCATTTCTGACACACAGGGACAGACTGCTCTTGTGTCACCAGGAATTCCCTCTTAAAATGCATCCAGCCCTCTTGGGTGCCTTTGCCCTTAAGGACTGACTCTACAACTTTATCAACCAGCTTTCTGAACAGTCCAAAGTCTGCCCTCCAGAAGTCCAAGGTGGCCATTCTACTGACCCCGCTCCTTACTTCTCCTAGAACTGAGACCTCTATCATCTTGTGATCACTATGCCCCAGGCATCCTCCAACCATCGTATTTCCCACAAGGCCTTCTCTGTTCACAAACAACAGGTCCAGTGGGGCACCTTCCCTAGTGGACTCATTCACCACCTGTGTCAGAAAGTTGTCTTCCGCACACTCCAGGAACCTCCTAGACTGTTTCATCTCTGCTGTACTACACTTTCAGCAAACAACTGGTACATTGAAGTTTCCCACCAGGACAAGGGCTAGCGATCATGAGACTTCTCTCAGTTGCTTCTAGAATAACTCAGCCTATTCTTCCTGGCTGGGTGGTCTATAGCAGACTCTCACAATGATATCCATTAGGCGCTCCACTGATTTTTACCCATAGACACTCAATGAGGTGGCTTGCCTGAGATCCAGCTTAACACCAAGTTTAGCCATGTCAATGCATTTGTCCACCTGTGAACCAGACAGCCAGATTCCCATTGAACAATCTCAAAGTGAAAACCTGTCTTGTTTCAATAGACTTACACCTAGAAAGAGGAAAGGACCCCTCCTCTCCCTAAACCCTACAAGATAAATGAAGTCTCATTATTCCTCATTTTACTTGCTAAAAGAGAATTTAAAAAACATAGCCTTAACAGTTTTAGGTGGGGCAAGGCATCTAAGCATCCTTTTAGCGACTTACCATAGAAGAACCCAAGCTCTGACACTAGTCCACCTGTGTTCCCTATAGTACCTTAAATGCAAAAGGCAGCATAAGCTGCCCCTCCTCTCTAGTCTCATCTTCTAGGAATTTTTAAATTGGCATATAATCTATCTTTCTCTCCAGGAAGTGCATGGATACTGTGCTACCTCATTGCCTGCAGCTCTTACATACAGGCCATTCAGGAGAGAACAGGCAGGTGAAACATATAAGCCAAGCTCCATTGTCTTTGTGTAAAAAAAGTTTACAGTTACTAAATAACAGCACATTCCTTTCTATGTTGTAGGGCAGGATGGGATGAGTTTTGCTTTTACAAGACCACCAATTTTTTAGAAACCTGAAGATATTTCAATTAATGTTATATTTGTGTGCCTATATTTTTAGGCAACTTTTTTATCCCTGAACACAGTCATCAGCTGCGGTTAAAAGTGCTGTTCTGTAAATGTGCAGAGACTTCAGAATGCATTTTTAGTGTGACAGAAGTTCTATACTTAGCAGAAATCAGGACTTGGCATTGAAAATGCACATGGTAGCTGTATAAATAATAAATACTACTACTATAACAACTTACCACCTTACCCTTAAAAATACAACTTTAGAAAACTTTCTGCACTGAACAGCACCTAAAAGGACTATGCAGGCTGCCACTCAGAGAGTAAAGCTAAAAACAGTGTAGTGTTTCTGTGTCTCTGTACAAAGCCACGTGACCAAGACTCATTCCATCAAAAATCTTGTTAGACTATCAGCAAACAACAGCTATGGACACAGCATGTCATTGTTTCATTTATAAGAACTACGTAGTGAGAAAATTTATTTTTTTATCCCTGTGCTCCATTATAATTTAAGATACATGCAATCAAGAAGAAAATGATTAATTTTCAAAAGCATACTTAAAATAAATATGTAAAATCTTTCCTGTGTGCCTTCTATGGAATTTGCTGGTGATTCTATACATTCCAGCTATTCATAGGGATAAACACAAAGATCACTTCAAAAATCCTTCTGCCTTTCTAATTTTTGGATAATCATATGCTACAAGAACAATAAATTTAGCACTGATGTCTAGTAGGATTCTTTTCTGTATCAAGAGAATTGGTGAGGAATCAAACTTTATGGGTGATAATTCTAAGCTATCAAGTAAGCTTAGTAATTAGACCTGTGCTTCTGCCTAAATTATATTTGTCTTGTTCAGTGCCTTCGCTTTTACTTCTTATACTACAGCTCCATATTGCATTTCTAATCATTACTTCACCCCAGCTTTTTAAAATCTCTCACAGCTCCATGCTACCAGCTGTTGTTTTCATTCCTAATGCACTTCACTTGTGAGCAAAAAAAAAAAAAAATCCAAAAACCATCCCCCCCAGTTTAGATTTCTTTGAACATCGTCCTTATTCAGAGCTTTTCAGCTCCTGACATAAATGGAAATCATTCTTTGCTTTCAAGTCAGTAATACTTTAGGACTTAAACTTGATAAGGAAATCAAACATAGTCAATGAAGATACTGTGATCTGGAAGCATTGATCTGATTTCTTAAAATCTGCAGGATTCCAAAGACTGGTTGACTTAAAAAATGCACCAGTTAAACCAGTTTTCTAAACTTAAACAAACAAGTACAGATCGGTGCATATTATTAAATTAAGAAATGGAAATCGAAAGAGCTACTCATACATACAGATAAAATGAAGCACTTCAATGCTTGCTGAATTGGCACTCTATTTCAGTATAAAACTTCATAATTTTTAGTTAATAATTTCCTAACTGATCTAAACTAAGCCAAATTAAGCCACTCTTAAATGAGATTTAGAATATATCTACTCTATCATTTGTTCCAGTTCAATCATTCTGTAGATTGAATTTAAAAAGTAACAAGAAAAAGACAGAACAAACAGACAAACCTTATATTAAACTGGCACTTTTTTTTTAATCTAGACACGTTATTTGACACAAAGAAAACATTAGCTGCATACCTTTTGTTAAAATACGTGCACAGCTTTTTTGTGAACTATGAATGAACATACCAGTAAGAATATACAAATTATCAGAACATAAAATTCTGCTTCACAGAGTTCACTATAATTACAGGAGAACTTCAGGTAACACTTCCACTGATACTCGTAGTTGTATAACTCTCACAGAATGTAGCTTGCAGGCTTGGCTTTCTTTCAAAAAAGCAAATCTTAAGGAGTATGTTAAAGTATATAAGCATAGCATCTAAAACAGATCTTCAAATATATTCTGCCAAAAACTTCTTAAGGCTGAAGAAAAGTATTAACACCCATAAAATATAGTTCTACAGTATTACATCTGAGAAAGGGCAAGGGAACTTTTCCAAACTTCAACAAACAAAAAAGCTCAGAGAAAACATGTATGAAACAGTCTGTAAAGTTTTGTCCTTGGGACTTCACAACAGCATACACTAAGTCTTTAAGTAGAATTTTAGCATGCTGACTACAAAAGACTGGCTTTAAAAAAAATGGGGTTTATCAAACTTTTTCAGCTTTTCGACTGAGAGCACAGAGTAACCCATCAGTTTTCATTTTAATGTTGAATGAAGAACTAGGATGAAGGTTGTTTGAAATTCTTAGCCTTTCTCTAGTCCTTCTCCATGTCTAAAAGTCCAAAGGGACAGTAAAAATGATTATCGTTGTACAATATAGAACAAAGTCCGAATGACTTTTAGTTCACAGTAATGCAATTTTTCTGTAGTTTAAGGGCTTGGCCAGAGAAAGGGAAGATACTGGAATATTTCTTCTTCCCATCAGTTTCTGCTACGTAGCGTGGTGCTGAGGCTGAATCAAATATATCTGCAAGGATTAATGATTTACCTGTCAGGAGAGGTGGCATAAGATACATGTAGGATTTGAAATACAACTTTCACATTGAAAAGATCTATATTTATACATTCTTGTTCAAGCCCTAGAGCAGACTGTAATCAGTTTTCAGGTAACAGGTACATGCTTCTTTGTTAACATATAAGCAGCACATTAACCAAGTATAACTCCCTTCAGGGAAGGGGGGTGGAGAGGAGGACAAAAACCAAGACCGTTTACTGAAAAGCAGGCACTCAAATTCATGCTGTTTTTGTTACACAACAGAGGCTATTATGGCAAGTTAGAACTATGCAATGATTTCTGAATAAAGGTCTTATCATTGCAAGTGGACTTCAAAAAATATTGTGCAGAATTTTCTTAAGTACTAATTATAGATCACGAGTTTGTAATAAACGTAAAATTGTGACTTTATCCCTATGTAGGAATATTATTAAAATACCAGCTCTACTTTTCTAAGTTCCAACAGAACATGTCTGCGTTTTCTCTGAGTTGCTCCTTACAGCTAGATGTTTGCTGTGAGTATGAAGTATCACGGGCAATTGTCACATGATAAATTACTGTTTTCATACATCAAATATTAAAGCTGCTCACTACTGACCTTGAGCACCACTTACACTCCCACAGCCAAAGCCCTTTTCTAAGTCAGCAGGGTACAGCTGGCACAAATTCAGCTGAGCAATCGGATTCATACCCATTTGGAAAAGGTGGGACTTTTAAAAGTGTTGTCTCACGTAGTACAAATGTAGGTTTGACCACTCTCGAGAAAGGTATCCAAAACCTGACCATTCCTACCAAGGAATCTGAGTATTACCTGTTCACATTGATTTGCAGCAAAGTATTTCTCAGTAAGTATTTCCACTTAACATTTACTCTCAGGGAACCTGTGTAGTGGGAGATATTTACGAGTTGCTTTCAGCTTAAAAATAAATCACCTCTAATTCCTTTAAGCGAAATCAATCAAAAGTCTGTAAAAAATGGACTGGTTGTTTGGTCGATTCTGGCAGAAAAGTAAACAGCACTTCAGCTTTTCTCCACCATTAAGGTCTAAATGGCCTCGAAAGTAAATCAATATCTCCAGTCAGCCTTCTGGCTATTGTTTAGCCAGTAGATATGGATTTTCTCTATCTTACTGCACTCCTTTGGGACTAACCTGTAATCCTCCGAGAGTAATAATAAGTTCGTTATCTAGTTCAGCTCTCTGTTGTACATTTAAATGGACCACATCCATCAGCAGCACTTGTTAAAGTTAAAGGACAATGACATCCCATTCAACCAATTTCCCAGTGAAATACTTGCAATACCTGATGGAGAAAATTATTATAAAAATCTTACTTGTTGTCACGTTATTAAAATGAAATGTCAAAAATTAAGTAAATAGTAAGTAAGGATTTTTCTAATAGAGGTTACATTTTTTCTTAGTTAATGAGATTAAATGTGGTGAAGTTTATTTCTGTCATACATCATGCAATCTTTCATTATTCATATCAATCTGTTTCAAATATTTCTGGTTAAATACTGCTGCAAAGCAGGCAGCTGTCCAAACCAATCAGCACCTTTTTTTCATTCTTGAACTACGAGAAGTTTGCCGGACTAAAATGATTTTCCCTCCTTCTACCTAGAAGCACACAATAATGCTCTCTCATTTTTAAACACTGAAGTTCTAAACGGCTGTACTCCCAGATCACAGAATCTGTGCTGTGCTCTCAGCCGGGAAGAATCATTATTTCTACAGTTTTAGCATCCACTGAAAATTTTAACAAACAACCTAGTAACTGTTCTCTAGATACTCTAAGCATTTAAGAAAATCTACCGCTTATTACTTATTAGTTGCTATGACTAGATCCGTAGTGTAAATTATGCACATGAACACTGCTGTCTGCTGGACAATGTGCTGCACTTTACCTACAGCCTCATTCTCAGCCCTCAGAGGGGTTACACAAATATACATAAGAGTCATAGCCACAACTGCCACACTGCTACAGGTTCTTTTCTCTAATTCAAGAATTATTAGGAAGAATGAAACAGGAAAAGGATAGGGGCTACGGCGCTGTTCAGGCAAGTGGTTTGAAGAGTAATACTTCCTATAATACGTAACCATTTTTTTTCTTTCAGAATTGCTTATCTGAATTGCACCCACACTTAGGTGAGTGACAAACAGTCCTCAAAGCAAAAGGAGAGTTGACAGAATCCTAAATAAAGATTAAGGAATTGATCCTTATAATGCAGCATCTAAATTCAGAGATTAAATCTAAATGGCGATGCTGTACAGAAGGACAAATGGAACTTTATAACAGTGGTATTTTCCGCAACACAGACTTAGTATCTGGTGAGCTACTGTCGGTACTGGGATAGCCACTAGGTGACAGATAGAGAGCACTGAGAGTTCCCCCCACCTTCTTGCTAACAACTTTGCTCTGTTCCTAAAGTAAGTCGCTTGGTTTGGTGAAGATATTCATGACTACACACAGCACTGTAATGAAAATCAATAGAACTTAGGTTCCTACGTACATGTCACTTTGAGGATATCTATTACAGTTGTGTGGAATAAGGCTTATACACCTTAAAAATGAAGCCTTAAAGTCTTCTTAACGTCACTAATCTTTGGCAGAGAATGAAGCCGGGTGAAATGACAAGTAAAAGAAATCATCAAAGGCACAGAATGGAGCACCCGAAAAAGCATCACAAAACACATCCTTCCAAAATACTTTGCAAAAACTGGTTCTTCTCTTTTCTCTTTTGGTATGCAAGATGTGAATCGAAAATAAGTATCTTCTCTACTTTTCCATTGGACTTGGGTGTTCTTATCAATGTTAGAAACCAGTGATACAATTGATATTCTAGGTTTATTTGTTTGCTTTTGGGATTCTTATTGGGGGATCCTGTTCCCCTTGTAATGTTTGTTCTCAGCAAAATGTGGTGCCAAGGACTTGTGAGACCATTCTTTCACCAGTTTATTATTCCTACTGGCGAGCACTTCTAGTATTCATTCTGACAGCAAATACACCTACTTGCAGTTTCTGTGCTTTCTAATACCTTTGTCTACTAAAAGAAACAACCCTTTATAATTAAATGGCATGCAGATACTTGCTATGAACATCTCTTACTTTAATATTCTTTTTATAAGAAATTATTAAGATTCAACTATTTGGTGGCTTTATTCCAATCTTTTAACAATTTTTGCAGCTTTTTTCAGAAATCTTTTCAAATTTCAATGTTCTTTTTAAAGACCAGACACTAGAATTGCATACTTCATCATAGCAATGGTCTCATGAACACCATATACAGTTTAAAGAATCACCTTCCTACTCATAAGTGTAATTCTCCTACTAATAAAGTCAAATATACCTGCTTTTTAAGCCACAGAATCACCCCCAAAAGCTCCTGTTCAGCTCATTGCCAGGCATGACCATGTAGTCTGTTCCAGAGTCAGTGTTCTCTAAAACAAAGTTCATCATTACCGTTCACATGATCAACACCTGTGATTTCCCAATGCTTGACCCTCCATTTAGCCATTCAAAAAAACACAAATTCATCCAGACAACGGCATTATTGACCTTTCTTCACTATTATTTACCACTCTTCCAATTTTTATAACCAAAAGCTTTGGTAGCAGTGTTTGCCTACAGCTGTCCGACAAAGACATTACACTGCACTAACTACTTAATTCTGTAAAAATGTTTTGGACATAAAAATATACAATAGTAATTATAACAATATATTAGCCTGTGTAGCCTGTACACTTTTAGTTTGCATAACACGCTTTTAGGAAAGTACTAACAACACAATACACATAAAATTAGTTTTGGATTTCCTGTAGCGTATCATAGGCTCTTTCCAATCAATACACTTCTAATCTCCTGTTACATTAAAAAATGCTGAAACCTAAATTCTGTAAAAGATGCTAAAGCCTTCACATATTTCTTTGAAATAATTATATCTATCTTCTGTGTTCAGTTTTGTATCCTTATCTCACTCCTATTTAACAACATTTTTGTGCAGAAACTAAATACTCTTTAGAAACTGCATAATTTGGTAATTATTTTAGGCATTTATTTAGGCATTCATAGCCTAATAGCTGGTAAGGGAACTAGAACGTATCTAGAATAAAATCTGACCTTGCTAGCTCAGAACTAAAATTTACACCAGTTTCATTGATGTCACGATCTCAGTCTTGATCTTTCAAGGACTTAACTTAGTGCACTCTTGAAAGTGCAATTTTAGCAATGTTCTTTATTTTGTATAAAGCATATTTGGTAAAACTTTTTTTTCTTTGCTTTTAGCCAGAAAGAACATTAAAAGTAAAATAATCAGTTTGATTATTTTGAAATGTGGTTATGTTAAGAAAACGAGCTCTACATAAACAAACTCTTATTTCTTCACTCATCTGCTCCTGCTGTCTCTTGGGTCTAAAGTAGAATGTTTTACTCAAAGGCTAGGACTCAGAAAACAAAATTATTTTCAGAGCTTTGCTGACGAGGTGTAAAGAGATACTGAAAGTTATGAATAGTTAAGAGCTTAAGAAAGTGACTGAATTTTCAGAGCTGATCACCAATCTCAGTTGATCAATATATAAGTAAAAGTTTCATTTTACAGATAAAAGAGAAAAAGAGTAGTCTCATCAATGCATGTAAAGCACCATGGCATCAACAAAACAGAAGCATTACAAGTGCCAACAATTATCAGAAGCAGTGGCGACCAAAACTTCTGATGGAAATGGTTTTAAAGTTGAGGTAAAGAAACTTTCCCTACTGCAAAGCTCTCACACACAGCTCAACTTCAAGATGCTCCTGTTTTTCTTTACTGTGCTTAGAGAACATGAGAGGGTGGAATTTATTCTATGAGAAAAGCAGTGTGCTCTAAGTGCTGGTAGGATGGTCACTTTTCTAGCTAGACTTGCACAATGCATCCTGACAGCCTTAAGGCACTGTGGGAGGTATAGCCAGGATAGGTGATCTAACCATGGGGGAAAGAGGGACAAAAGCACCTGAACCACAGCTCTCTGAGATATTCAGTACCTGGGAGCAGGCAGACAGCTGCTGAATTTCTTAAGTTTTCTAACATTCTGCTTTTGAAAGAAATTCCCAAGTTCATGTCATATAATTGAGAAAAAAACAGCTTGTGCATGTCATGTGGCACGTTTTTGCTTCCAAAGTGACATAGCTGGGAGTATGACTTTTAGCATGGTCTCCTTTGGCATCAAGGCCTCTGCTGAATGTAATGCAGTGTTCTGGGTTCATAATCCCTCTGGGACACTATGTGTCAAGTTCAATCTACTGTGGGCTTCTGGCACAAAGAGTTTTGCTTTATCTTACTGAAAACTAATCATAGTAAACATAAAGACCTGGAAAGAAGCAGCGACAGACAGAGCAGTCAAGTAATCTTATCAATGAAGAAGACAGCATAGGTGATCCTACCATCAAAGAACAGTTTTGGCACATACAGCAGAGGCCACCAAGCTGACTGAGGCTGGTGCATTTATCCTATGTGGATAAGGGAAATTCTGTTCTTAAGAAGGCTGAATATGCACCTCCAACTCTGTTGCTTTTACCACCACGCCACATATTTTTCTAGAGATCTGCACAGTATTTAGCCACGGCAACACTGAAGTAAATCTCTGGGAACAGTCAGAACCTAAGTTCTCTGCCATTAAAACCAAAATTGTACTTATTTCTGGCAAAATAGCTGACAAGCATCCCAGAATCTCGTAGTTTTAAAATTGTATATTAAAAGACACATTAGCAAAATCTACACACAAATACCTAAGTAAATCCATCAGTGTTAGACATGAGTAGAACCAGCTATTTATAGAAAATACCATTACCAGGAGGTATCAACAACCTTCAGCCTCTACAAGTCTTGCAACGGGAAAAACTAACGACAAGGGCAACATCCAATCTTACTGAAAACAAACTGCTAATCAACATGTTATCGATCCCTTGTTTTTTGTCAAGGTCATTTAGTGTTTTAAAAAATGATCTCATGCTAAATCTTTATAGAAAAAGTGGGCTAATTTGATTTACAAAGTAAAGTGCTATTAATTATGGAAGACAGTCAATAAAAAAGCTGATTCCTCTAAACACAAGGCAGATATTATGGCTTATGATTTATGGTGATGATTATGAAGGCAAAATATTTGCAGCTCTCACTGTCATCTAACTTGGGTTAGCTGGAACAAAAGATGCAGGTAAGATATAACCAAGCATTAACACAAAGAATATTAGGAGACAACCTTTAGAGCAGTACAGGTAAACATCTGGATTAAGAGCAGTGTACAAAAAGAATACTTCGGCCTATTGTTTCTTTTCCACTGTAGAACACACAAATCTCTACATTCTAATATATCTGAGCCAGACTTCTGCTTACTGCTGATGTTTCCTTTTATATTACAGTCTCTAAATGTCTAAGCTACATAACCAGACATCTCAAGGGCACACAACACTCATCAAAAATGATGTACTCATTACAAATTTCCCCATTTGGGATTATTAGTATGTCAATAAAATCTGGCAGCTTCTCTCACAACTAAGACAAGCCTTAGATTTTACTACAAACACCTTGCTGGACTTAAAAATATTCAAAAGCCTAATTCCCTTTTAACAAAGTAATATTATTAAACTTTTAAGGTAAGATTAGAAGCAATGTATCAAGAAATTTTTATTTCAAATATTTAATGCTAAGTAAATACCTCAAACAGAAATAAAACTCTATAAGACAAACCTAGAAAGAAGAATGGGAAGGTCAAAACTTATTTACAGAAGAAATATAATTTTACATTTAAGAGTAGAAAAAATGAAGAAACTGAAAAAGTTAAATGCATCTGTCACAATGTATGTGATTTTGCTTTTGCATTTTTTTTTTAATTTGCAAAGTCAAAATGGGATAATTCACACTTCTTAGAATAGTTGTTTCAAGCTGCCAGTAGACAAAACCAGAAATAATATCGGTTTTGCCAGGTCATATTTTCCAACTTTTTCATAACCACAAGATTTAAAGAATGTTTCTGTCACTTATTGTAAGCAAAGGGCTCCAAAAGCCAACATCCATATCCTGAGCTTTCAATATAAGTGTCTTTATCAACGTTGGATTTTACAGCCATTTCTCTATCAGAGACAAACAGTTAATTTATTCCGCTTGGCTTCGAAAGAAGGAAAGCCGTTTATGAAAGAACTTACCAAATTTTGGCCTACCAAAATCATCATCTTACTTTATGCACAAACAGTTGTTTATATAAGATATGATTAATGTATAGCTGCAAGGCACTGGTAAAGCAGTCTAAACTGAACCTCTGCCCACCACTAAAAAGCTTTCATCGTGTTTGCTTTGTTTTCATGGGAACAACATGGCACTTAATTTTGACAATCTGTCATTTTTCTAGCATGTTCAGAGAGTGGTCAGACAGAGCGGTACTTTTATGTTTTCCATCAAAGCCTTACGATGCAGAACTGTTCGTCTTCTATTAGAGTTCTTGTCAAGCTCAGTGAGCTGTTCACCCTGAGGGAGGAGTGTGTCAAACTGTTTCAAGCTCATGTATTAGCAAAGAGATATAGATCTAGTAGTTTCTATCAGCATTAATGCTTGCTTGTGCATTCATATACATCAGATATCTTTGTTTGCAAGATGCAGTTGGATAGTGCTGTAGTGCCAGTGCAAGCAATCCACAAAAGTCTCCATCTTTCAAGGTTGGAAGGGGCTGCATGGCATCTCCTTCCCCAGCCTGCTGTCCTGGAGAAGCTGATTGCACACGTGCAAAAGCAGTGGCTAGCTGGGGTAAAATATTTACAAATCCAAGCACAGCAAGTTCATACAGAGTTGACAAATGATTTACGGAACATTATTAATCAGCTCTCATTTTTAAGTCTAATGGAAAGTTGAATGTTTCCACAGATTCAATCTCTTTTCCCTCTTGAGTAATTATGAGTATGTGACAATTTCTAAGAAATTCCCCCCACAATATATCTATAGGTTTCTTCCTGTAAAGTTGTAAACCTAAAGTATTTACCTCCATGAAATTACTTTCTAAATCTCTCTCAAGATATTAATTTTGTTAAAAAAAGTCCAAAAAAAACCCACCTCTATCATTTTTTATAAGAAAAATATAAACAAAAATCTCGAGTCGTAGCCTGCACACGAGAGACCAAGGACACCCTTGAATATTATTCTATTATTAGCAAGAAATCTTAAAGTACAGACTGATTTTGTATTATTTATCTAAATAAATAAGGAAAGTTATTTTCTGGCAAATATCTAACCTCTTTTGGCTTTCTACCAGAAATATCATTAGATTGAAATTCATACATCACTCCTTCTGGTGTTAAAGCTCTGCACAGAGTATACTTTAAACTAACTTACAAACAGAAAGATGATATAACATCTCAATTTAAATCTTTGTGAACTAGCACTCTGATATTACCTACCGTTCTTTGATGTCTTCTTCTTCAAGTGAAAAATAATCAATTTAAATTCATTATAGAATATTACAGAAGATATCATGTTTAAAATCAATTGATGTAACTTACATCAGTCAAACTGCCATATGTTCCAAAGATCTAAGAAACTTCTAGCTGCACAGTCAGTGTTTACATCAACAGAATCTCTCAAGCCCAGATTTGCCTTGCTTCCATACTATTGTACTTCTTTGGGAGAGCTCAGGGGAAAGCTGTGGCTGTTTCATGTTGCTGGACTCACAGATGAGTCACCTAGATGCCTTCTCAGAAGGGTCAAGATTTGACCAAGCCTATGCTTGGATAGCTTAGAGAAGTGTAGAGCAGTAGTAGCACATGCACAGGACACAGAATAGTCAAGCCCATGGCAGCATCTATGCTCGACAAAGTAGAACATGTCTTACACAGCACAGTCTAAGATGGCAAGCTGTCACTGTCAGTGCACATTAGCTCCTTAGGACTCGATGGTAAAGCTGTGCACCCAGTAGGGTTATATGCTACACCTATTGAACTGTTGCTGTGTCCTCAAACTGCACCAGAAGCTTGAAGACCTGTTCAGGTTGGAGCTTTGTTCAGCTGTGCTCTGCATCTCATGCTGGAAACATTTTCCTGACTACAAAAGTATACACCTTCCAAACAAATTCCCTGACTTTGAAGAGAGCCGTCTGACAGAATCTGGTACTCTAGGTTCTCTAAGACTTCAAGCAGGCTTATTTAAAATTATTTATGAGCATCATTTTAAGAACTTCTTTTCTAAAATCGAAGTGCAACTGACAAGATGGTCATAACAGCAAAATCATGATTTTTATGGGAACATTTTTGCTGTCATTCTTATTGCTGCAGCAATGAGTAGTCTCTGCCACAGAACAGGACACAATTGTGTCAGAAACACAAACCAAAAAGATGGTTTGTGAATCAGAAACTCCTCACACCTAATGGAAATGGTTTTTTGGTTTTTTTTTTTGCCGACATTATTGATCAGATAAAAGTCTTTTATTTTCTGGAAGACAGAAGATTTCTAAGATAATGCCAATATTATTATTTTTTAAATAATGTTGTTTTCCAATTTGGAATAGTGGTATTTGCAACCCTGGTATTAAAAAATCATGCATCAGACTTCAAAAAGCATGTCATTTGGAAAAAATAAATATAATTAAGTACCTTATATTTGTCCTTCGCTACTCTGCCTAGTAGAGTCCTATTCAAACAATACCTTTAAAATATTCAAACAATACCTTTAAAATATTCAAACCATACCTTTAAAATATTCTCTGCCACAATAAAAATACTGGAATCAAAAAGCCTATGTTCTGTGAGTCACTTGTAACTCAAGGACAGTCTCACGAAGTGCTTGAGTAAGACTTCTTATCTGCATAGGGAGCTTTTTCAAGGAGCCGGCCAAGGTTCATACAAAAAGGGAAGAACACTAAGGACTAATGAAGAAAACAATATGATTTTGTCTTACCTGAGAGGATAATGCTCTCATTCAATTTGCATTTATTTCACATTGACTTCTGAGTTTATTTTTAAATGGTTGGAGTCTATGAACACAGTGTTTAGAAAAAAAGATTTAGGAAGCCAAGATGAAGGAGGCATGACAGGATTAGAAAAGAAGTTAAGATGTGGCATCTGAACAGATTCAAATCACATTTGCAAGGAGAAAGTGCCAGTTAGATAATATCTTGACACAGAAGAGGCAAAGAGGTGGCATTTCTTTTTATTATCAGAGATTAGGTGGTGACATAGCAAGTCAAGACAAAAGCCAACATTAGTTTTCTGTGCCTCATATCTAGGAACACAGTGGAATGTATTTCATTATTTGCCTAAATGACCCATGAAAACCAGACTACAGTTCTTTAACGTTGATGCCAGAAGTCCCAGAGAGGGAATATATCTGGGCTGCCAGCCAAATATCCCATCAATTTAGCCAAAAATTATCTATGAGCACTAACAGCCATGTTGAAGCTCCACTCATCCCAGAGGAAGGAAGGAAGGAAGGAAGGAAGGAAGGAAGGAAGGAAGGAAGGAAGGAAGGAAGGAAGGAAGGAAGGAAGGAAGGAAGGAAACGTTCTAAGGCCATTGCTATATTTAACATCTCAAGATTAATTTTGTTTCTTTTTTACACCAGTTTTATCAGTAAAAAGACTATTTTGTGATAGGGCTAATCTTCATTAACAACGATCTCTTCTTATATTATAACCACAGAACAAGAGAGAGAATTTTGACTTGGTGAACCAGCTTCAAAACCAGCCAGCTTTTGAATGTACAATAAATTAGATTCTGCTCGATTAGATATTTCTAAATGTTACGATTCTATGTACAGCTTCCTTAAGGGCAAAAATGAATACCATCAGACTACAGCAAGGATCTGGGATTGAAAACAAGAAAAGGTCCAACAGCTACCATGGCAAATAAGAAAAAAGAAGCATGTTATGATGTTATGCCACAAAAACTGCCTGGCATTCATTCAGCTCACTGTAGCTGAAAAATAGCTGTAAGCATCTATGTTCCATTAACACCATGTTAATTATTATCATTGTCTCATCAGTAGTTTGTTTACGACAGCTCTAGGTGACAAGGATACTGAGATGCTCTGTCAAAACCATCACCTGATGAGATTTTTATTGGCGTAAGATCTTTCCCTTATTTAGCTACATTACAAAAACCAGTTTCATTAAATGCAGATACTATTGCCTGCCCTTGGCTTTGTGTAAGACTCATATGACTGATATAATAACCCTGATCTGGCATTGCATTAACTGGTTTCTTCTCTCTGAAGAAATTCATGATAGAATAGTAAAACATCAAATGGATGTGTTGAAGCTTGCTTATTAAATCTTTTATTTCTGATTCTTCTGTGTATCAAAGACATAAAATGAACTGCTATTGTCTAACTAAAAGTCAGTTCCCTAGAAAGGTTAGCACTAAAAGGGAAATATAGCAAACGCTTAATTATTCCTCGTAAATAACATTTCCTTACAGTTGCATTACTGAAACCTTAGGCATTCAGTTTAGATTACAGTTTTGCTAATGAAAATATTCTGGACCTCTTTCTGAGTTTCCTTCCTTACTTGGCCAACCTAACAAGGATGGCCCGCACCCCAAAAATCTATTCTAGCAAGGTAAATGGATCATAGCCAAATGAGTACAGGGCAATAATTCTTTGGTTTTGCTGAATGTTTTGATAAGTGCCATGGATATTACTGAGACCTTTTACATTTACCTAAAATATATTTAAGCAGATCTTAGACATGCTAATTTTAGAAGGATTCATAACACCTTGCATGAAGTAATAAGTCCTATATTCTTCTTTTCACTGAGACAACTGTACTAGAATAGATAGCCTGAATCTACTACTATCTTCAGTTTCACTTTTCCTCTTTGGCAGACACAAACTGTGATAGAGCTAAAATAATTGTTCTTTCTTCCTTCTTCACCACCATTTTTTGAAGTGGGAAATTTGATGCCTTCAGTAAAAATTAATTCAATTAGTAGTTGAGGTTGTGGAAAACAACATGAAAAAATGCTGCTGCAGTAAATTGTATTGTAGCAGCTACTGGACTATTTCCATTCTTCATCTTATTATCTTTCATGTTTATCCAAGAGATTTTCTTCTGGCAATTTTAATTATCTTTGTTATTAAATAGTTAAATGATATTATGCTGAACTGGGAACTGGCATTACTATAAAAAAAACCCCATTACCTAACTCTACTTAACAAAGAACTCTTTCTTTATTTAATATCCCTCCAACCTGATGATTTTTATTTCTCATTTGTGGCATCTGTTGTCATAGAATCATAGAATTATCTAGGTTGGAAAAGATCCTTAAGATCATTGAGTCCAACTGTTAACCTAACACTGCCAAGTCCACCACTAAACCATGTCCCCAAGCGTCACACCTACACATCTTCTAAATACCCCCAGGGACAGTGACTCAACCACCTTTCTGGGTAGGCTGTTGCAATGCTCAGTAACCTTTTCAGTGAATAAATCTTTCTTAATATCCAATCTAAACCTTCCCTGGTGCAACTTGAGTCTGTTTCCTCTCATCCTATAACTTACTGCTTGGGAAAAGAGACCAACGCCCACCTTGCTATAACATCTTTTCAGGTAGTTTTAGAGAACAATATGGTCTCCCCTCAGCCTCCTTCCTCCCGGGCTTCACAACCCCAGTTCCCACAGCCACTCCTCATAAGACTTGCTCTCTAGACCCTTCACCAGCTTCTTTGCCCTGCTTGGCACGTGCTATAGCACCTCAATGTCCTTCTTGTAATGAGTGGCCCAAACCTGAACACAGTATTCAAGATGTGGCTTCACTAATGCTAAGTACAGGGGCACAATCACTTCCCTGGTCCTGCTGGCCACATGATTTCTGATACAAGCCAAGAGGTTATTGGCCTTCTTGGCCACCTGGGCACACTGCTGGCTCATATCCATTTGGCTGTCGACTAACACCCCTAGGTCCTTTACTGCCAGCAGCTTTCCAGATGTTTGTCCCCAAGCCTGTAGCACTGCATGGGCTTGTTGTGATCCAAATGCAGGATCCAGAATTTAGCCTTGTTGAATGACACACTATTGGCCTTGGCCAATCAATCCAGACTGTCCAGAAACCTCTGCAAAGACTTCCTTCCCTCATGAAGATCAACACTCCCTGCCCAGCTTGGTGTCATCTGCTAACTTACCGAGGGTGCACACAATCCCCTCCTCTAGATCATTCTTCTCCTAAAATCATAATCAGATAGAAACGAAAAGCCACATTCTGTTTCTAGTATGAACCTCATCTTAACAGTTATTAGCTATGAATTTTAATTTATCATGTGTCATCACTCATCCAAACAAATATTTCATTCCGTAACTGTTGTACTAGCATTTCAATTGTGCATAATGTCAATTCAGTCTAGCCAAAGCTATAGCTGATAGTTTTGCTGGCTTCAACAAGTCTTTCCATAGCAAAACTGCTTGAGAAATTACCTATGAGATTAAACAATAATGTCCTTTGCATCAAACAAGCAGTTCTTTTGTACCTACCTTTCTTTACCTACCAGAGCCTGTTTCATGCAACTGATTTTAATATGCCTTAATCATATAAGATCCTTTAAATGGTCATGGATCATAAACAATATATATAGAGATTACTAAGAAACAAGAAGTAAAAGACACACAAATTCTGAGTAATAATATTTAAAATTTTATACTTATAATAGTAAATGAAGATAAGGAGTAATTATATCTCCAGATAATTAAAAAAAAAGTAAGAAGAAAAAAAACAGAGGGAAAATGAAGCTGGATTTACATTACAATTAATTGTCTTCTCCACATGCATGTTTCCAAACATTGGGCTTGGAGACTAATAGTACTTAGGTCAACTACTTACAAAGCAGGAACCAGATAAGCACTTTATCACCAGTCTATTCCATATATTACTCTTTTTGCTCACATTAGTGATGCTTCAAATTCAATTTTGTAATTTTTTAAATTTTAAGTGATTTGTCTCCATTTATTAACTAAGTAGTTTGGTAACTTAATCTAAAAGATTACTCCAGACCACTGCCTCAAGGACTTTTGTCACAGCTTGCTTGGCTTATTTATGGCTAAACTTAATTGAGTTATTTGGTAGTTGTTCACTAGTATCTGACTGAAGAGTTAAAAGCAGCACCACTGATGTGCTTATGCAACTCTCTTCCACTGATTTTCAGTGAATGCAATATCATTTCTCTTAGATAATCGTAATAAAACGTTTAATAAAACATAAAGAATCGGACAAATTATTTTTTTATATTGGCATTCTAGGGAGTGTGGCTTATGGTGCCATTCTGTACATAACAAAACTCATTATCATAAATCTTCTCAACTGGGTAACAAGGCTTTAGTGTTGTGAACATGTACTTTAGTTTTGTTTACTTTAGCAAATCTATATTTTACTAATAAGGCAGATACTCAGACTCTAGACTTCAATGAAATTCATAAAACTGTAACTTCTAATGAGCTAGAACCATAGAACTGCTTGGTTGGAAAAGGCCTTTGAGATCATTGAGTCCAACTGTACCTGTCCACTACTAAATCATACCCCTAAGCACCTCATCTACCCATCTTTTAAATACCTCCAGGCATGGTGACTCAAATACCTCCCTTGGCCTGTTCCAGTGCCTGATAACCCTTTCGGTGGAGAAATTTTTCCTAATGTCTAATCTGAACCTCCCTTGGCACAACTTGAGGCCCTCTTGTCCTGCCACCTACCACTCAGACAAAGAAATCAACACCCACCTCACTACAACCTCCTTTCAGGTAGTTGTAGACAATGACAAGGTCCCTCCTCAGCCTCTTTTCTCCAGGCTAAACGCCAGTTCCCTCAGCTGCTTCTCACAGGATGTTCTCCAGCCCCTTCATCAGCTTTGTTGCTCTTCTCCGGAAATGCTCCAGAGCCTCAATGTCTTTCTTTTAGCGAGGGGCCCAAAACTAAACACAGTATTTCAGGTGCGGCCTCAGCAATGCTGAGAACAGGGACAAAATCACTTTCCTGGTCCTGCTGGCCATTCTGTTTCAGATATAGGCCAAGATGCTATTGTCTTTCTTGGCGACCTGGGCACACTGCTGGCTCATATTCAGTTGGCTGTCAATTAAATTCAGCCCACTGTCAAACAACTAGGAAGGAAGCAGATAGTGACTTGCAAGGTTTGAAGACACATTGAGCCATGAACCTGGCCAAAAACTCATGATATTCTGGGAGAAGTCCTATGCCCTCCACGCTCACTCTTCTTGAGTTCTCTTCTCTTGCTGTGGGATGGAATTGGAAAAGTATCTCCTGAATCCATAAGCACAGTTTTCAAAGAAGAAATTCTGCTTAGCTTTGAACTATGATTAAAGGGTACAAGTCAAATGGACAATGGGTTGAGATTTTGTCTGTGTTTCAGTGTGCTTGTACTGAAAACGTACCTTTCCATCATCCTTTAATCTATTTATTACTTAAACAAAGGACTTTCCTAGCCTTTTATGATGTCAAGTTTCCACAAGGAATGACTTTTTATGACCCTATTAAAAATCTATAAAATGAAAGTTTACAATGGAAAAACTAACAGTTGTTTATTTCTAGCTTTAAAAGAGGGAGCTTTGGACTCCAGAGTGAACATTGCTTTTATTTAAAAATAGTCAGTCTTCACAGCTACTTGGCATTTTGTCTTGGAACTCAATATTCTGTTTCCTACAGTTTTTTTTTCAGCTAGATCTATCACTCTTACAACAGTACTATTTGTCCAGATACACTACAGTCTGCCTTTTCCTTATCAATAATTTCTTATTCTTAGCTTTTAAAAAAATGTTCTACATTTAAACTTGCCACTGAAAGTTGGGCTAGGAAGGAATTTGTTTACAAAACTTACAAGTGAAAAATATGTATGCATTTTTGAGTTTTCAATAAAACATAGGAATGAATGACTTAAAGCTTAAGAGCATGGATTTTTAAATGGGTTTCTAGAGGCAAAAAATTTGTAAAAGATACTAATTGACTTGTTATTTTGGAAAAAAAACAAGAATAAGTCACTTCTTAAAAATAGGCCAGAGTGTTCTCAATGACAATTTCAAAAGAAAATAGGTAGGAATACTTACAAGCTAGTGCCTGTAGAAACAAGACTGAAAGACCACTTTACTGTGATAGTGAGCAACATTATTACTATCTAACATATCAAAATCTATGCAACTCTTTCTACATATTACATCATTATCAATTCTGAACTAAATCCTTGATCTGGTCAAGTTTCCAAGACTATTTTCCCCACAGTAAACAATGAACTTGACCTCTAAGCAATTATAAGAAACAATTTATATAAAACTATAAAGTCAGTACTTTTCCTATTAAATCAAGTCCAAAACACATGTGTTGCATTCTGGTTATGTGATGCTGTGATGTTTGGTAACAGAGGAGCACCTTTAAGACTATAAAAAGACGACACACAAATGCACAGTGTAGCATATCTGTAGAACAGAATACTAGGAAAATTGATGAGGTATTGCAACACAAGCCCAGCATTACTCATTTGCAGATGTATTTTAAACAGTCATTTCCTATAATCTCTCTGTATTTCCTCCCTTGCTTTTGCTGACTTTCCCTATAATGACTAGATTAAAAGGAACGTACTTCGTCAACAGCAAAGAAAATGTGCTTAATTCATTCTCTACAAATGTAAAAGCTTCTCACAATTTTGCAAAAGCCTTTTTGTACAGTTTTTTTGGATACACTGTAAAATGGCTGTATAACAAGAATCTGAAATTATTATGGCTGCTGAAAACAGAATGATTAGATCTAATCACAATTATGAAACTTCACACAGCAAACAATCATAGTTTTACTGTTGTACAACCCTGATGTACAATACCTAATGTGTTCTATTCTACTAAAATTAGTATTATTCAGAGTTTGGGTTCCCTTGTATAAGCTTCCTTAGAACAGAGTCTATCCAATTTTAGTGATAGTCTCTTGAAAATTAGAAAGATGACACAAAATTTACACCGTTACAGGGAAGGAGGAGAACAGAGGATATTGCAAAAATATACAGAATTCTTATTTTGATAAACAAATTCTATCCACACCCAGGTACTCAACTGCACTGAAGTAAAATACTATATAATGGAGCATGCATATAATGAGGAAAACAAACTTAAATAGAAGAAATTAAATGACATGAAATACAAGTGAAATAAAATGTTCGGATAGCTTCTATCATTGTCACCAGAATTTCCTTGACTGCAGTGAATTTTTGATTCTTCAAAGTATGAAAGATTTTTAAGTTCTCTTACTGCACCGGTGCGCGCACTCATAGTCATATGCAATCATATGCATATGTATAGATACCGCTGAAACAGAAATTTGTCAGGGTGGTCACACAATTTATTCAGTTAGGTTTTATCACAATAGTTGATGATGAGTTGATAACCCTACAAGAACAGGTACAATCAAAGAGAAAGGACGATACTGTTTACTCACATAGTTGCCCATGGAACACCAGTGTTCAACTGCTTTTTGTTGTCTGGAAACAGTAAATTGACGGGTGCTTCTCCACAGAAACATACTAATAAAAGTTGTTCCATCTCAACAAGTAGTACAGAACTCATATTAAATTTCATTTAGTAGGTGACTTTATTTTACGAAGTTTTAATTCCTGAATAATATGTTGTTCCATAGCAATTTCTAAAAAGGCCAAACAGTGAGGCAGATTTCCAGTCCTAATGAAGCTGATTTATGACTGCTCATTTCATGTGACCTGTGATACTACGTCTCTTCTTAGTTTCTAATACTTCTCATCAGGACCTAAGTCTAATGGGCTAGGCTCTGTACTAACAGGGAAAAAAAGACTATTCCTGTCAAAAGATAATAGATGACAAATAAAAATGTACTGACAGAAACAAGATAAAAAATTACAATGAACAAATGGGAAATATGGGTCTATAAGGTAAATGGTAGTATCAGAACCAGCAAAACCGCTACTTTAGTAGACTTAGAGAGAAGATGCAATTATAAGGAGTCAGCAATGAATACAGGAATTATCTGAATTGGAGTTCATAACTGAAGTAAACTTAAGGTAGTTTATAGTTCCCTAGAGTCACAGGAAGATAACAATTACCTTGTTTGCTCTTGTTTTTTATGTTACTTGGTCAACTTAAATCTGGGGCACCCTCTTTAGATCAAAGGATAAAAGGGTTCAAATTATTTATGACAGATGTCAAAGGAAACAAGAAATAACTTAGGAAATCACTGAAATCTTTCAGTTAGGACATTAAATATACTTACGAGGAAAAGAGGCATGTCATAAGACAGTGCCTTATAAAATGGTTAGCAAATGAAATTAGGACTAAAACCAATCAAATTGTCAGAAATCTTATTTTATATCATAGGATGTTAAGATTATTTCTTCCTTCTTTTACAGGCAATGTTATTTCCTATTTAAAGTATCCATGAATCTACTGATTAAGTTTTATACAAGTTTTAAGAGCCCCCACGTTCAGGAAAGGACTTCAAGATAAATCCACACTATAGAGATGTGCTCACATGTAAGGTTCAGTAGGTACATTTGGTAGAAGAAAGCATTACAAGTAATACACTGTTCACAAGCAGGTGTACGTAGATATAGAAAGGTAGCACTGTAGACATACACACAAATAGCAAAGACCACAAACAAAATTTTAAGAAGCAGGACATGTGGCTTGTCCATTTTTTTTTACAAATCAATTATGGCCTACTTCAGGGGAACGATTAATTGAAATTCATTCCTTCAAATGATTCATTAAAAAACTAAGAAATTTATTAAGATTCCTTAAATGGACTTAAGAGGCATAAACCAATTACCCACAGAGGCTTAGGAAATGTGCCCTCACCATCCTAAGGGTTTCCTGAGGGCACTTTTAGGCACCAGTTTCCTGGAAGGAACAGATACAGTGAGATATATGCTGAGGCCTGGACTGGGCTCAGAGGAAAGGAGAGCCAGTGGAACTTTAGTAGGTGGAATGAGGGTGAGCATGGAAAATAAAATCAAAAGATATTGAAAATGGTCACTCCTGTGTGGGCATGCACATACATGGTAGCTTAGCGAGAGGGACAGTTTCAGAAGTCAGAGACAAGACATTAGGAGAGAGATGTCATGCATGTTAAGAGAAAGAGGTCTGAAACATTAACATCCTGATTTTTTTTTCTATACAATTATCAGTTGCAATTACACATCAAAAGAAACAAATCTACCCCCAGTTGCGATGGATGAACATCTGCACTTTCCAAACGTTCTTTTCCACAGGATTTCTTTGCAATAGCATAGAACAACCAATCAGTCATTTAATGACAGCATTATAACCCATTATGTTCAAGAGTCAATTACTCTAAGGCCTTACAGTTTTATCACGTACAATATGTCTAAATTGGATGCAATACTGTAGATCAATCGAATTCCAAATTTTATCTGAATATGACTCTATAAGGCTACAAATGGTTTATACTGGAGAGTGGGGAATAGGAAGAACAGTCAAAATTACAAAACACCAAATAGTTGATGAGCCCTTAAAGAATTAACTACTTCTTTCATCGATACATAGCCCGTACACAAACAAGATAATTGCAGTTTCAAGAAAGTGTCTGGCATTTTTTCCATTTCTAACAAAGCCTAGAAATCAGCAAATGCTGATTGGTTAATCAGAAACACACAGTACAGATCAGCATGTGGAACCAGACCATATGTGTAAATGGGATTGTCACAGCAAGGACACTAAGTGTCACAGGATATACATCTGTAGAAAATCAGTCTTCATTAGTTTGGCTGCTCATGGTACAGGTTGTTAGTATTACATTTATCCCTGGGTGTAAAACCCTTAATAAAATAGAGCTATAAGTTAACTTTCAGAAATGGAACACAATATATATGTAGTCTGCTTAAGGAATTACGGCATCACTAGAAATGCACATCAGATGTATTATTTACAAATGTTATATTTTGCAGCATCTTTTGACATTTGGCTGCTTGTAAAGACTATGGCTCATAAATCTCCATGGACAACAAAAGCATTTGTTTCTATACCACTGGAAAATAGGATATGTTCCATCTGATGGTCAAAATAGTTTCAACTTCATTATTGGAAAATAAGATCTTCACCGGCTGTAAGTAAGCATTACTCCATCAAAATCAATAGCGTTGATTGACTGTAACAGGGACAGTGTCAGAAACATACATCAACATTTCCGTATAATATCTGGAAGGAAAGGAGTGTGTTTAATTTTGTTTTTCTTTTGTTTTGTTTTGCTGTGGTTTTTTGTTTTGCTTTGTTTTTTAATAATAACCCACATGCCTAACAACACTTCACTAAGAGTTCTGTTTGTCTCACATGGGTAAATCTGTAATTTAATCAGCTTACATGTAAGTAGGGGTTCATCCAAACACAGGTCAAAAAAAGGGGCCAAAATACAAGCATTTAGTTTTTCAGTTGTGGTACACAGGTGGTGTAAGCAGTACCAGAGGACTGGAAAGGCTACTTGGATATTTAAAGTGTGGAAGAAGCTGACAATGACTGTCAGCCGAGTTCATAAACATGTGGTCAGATATGAAAAGCCATCTGTTTTAGGCAAGTTAATAAGATGAAATCAAATCTATGGCAGCATTACTTAAAGCTGATTTCTACAAATTCAGAAACCACAGGCAATACTATCAATCATTCAGTAGGCTGGTTTGGATTCTAGAATTCTGAAGCTGACAAAATATTTTAAGAAATTACATGGAATAGAATTCAGTTACAGTTTTGTTTAACAGTATTTAATAATAACTTGCTACCTTTCTACTCTTATCAAGCAAGATGGCCACTGCCTTCAGTTGTCAGTGTGTCATAATTTAAAAAAAAATATACTACTTCACTATAAGCCTCCTTTTAGTTTCTTCATGCAAACACCAATTTCTTCTACCATAAGAGAGAAATGCCCACGTTAGCTCATAGTAATAGGACAGATGGAACTCTGATTTGACTAATTTTAAAAATTTAAGAGTTAATTTTAAAATACAGAAATCTGTGACATATGCACAATACCTTTAGGGTATGCTTATAACAAACAACTAGGTCTCCTCTGAAGATTTTTTTTTTCTTCTTGATACATAACGATTGTAACCCTTCTCGGTGAATTGCTCCTTCTGTCTCTTTTTCTGACTATAGATTGGCCACAGATTAAAAAAGGTTTAGGTTAGACATTTGTAGGCACTGTAGATGCCACTATGTTACCTGAAGTGGCACTCCTGTTCATATAATCACAAGTGAAATCAATTGCTAACCTGGGAATTTTTACTCCAGGATAGAAGCCAACTGGGATTTTATTGCTATTTTAGCAGCATAGACCAGGCTCTGCCTTCTGGGTTCACCTGGCAGAGTTTGTGGTTTTTTATCCTTAGTTGTATTTTTTTGTTTTTTCAAAGTCCTCATATCTGGTGGCAAGTAGGGAAGTCTGTAATAGTACCATGGAACTGATGAGCCGTGGACACTTTTGAGCAATTTTATTGCATTGGATGACAGCAACGGATCAAATTTATTGTCCCAGATGTTTTGTTCAGTTCCTATCTTCATAAATAAGAAAAATACAGAGTAACACTTCCCTTCTTGACATTTACATCTAGTGTCTGGCTATCAGTAGTTCTGTAGTGGACATTGCAGCTAGACTGTAATGTTTAATAGCTCTTGATCTCCATTTTCCATCTGTTTGCTTAAATGTGATGTCATTCTGCGCATTGCTGGTTCTAAGTCAGGAGGGTTTGAACTACTCCCTCAGGTTATTCTTTCTGCCTATTTTATTAAAAACATGTTTTCATTACTATATTAAAAAGAAATTGAAAACTAATAGATTTGACTCTTCTATCCACAATAAACCTTTGGATGAATACTTAATGAGAATATGTATATCTGGGATAATCAAAGAAAGTAGATCCGCTAACCAGCATAAGTTAGTGAGACAGGAAAGCCTACATTACTTACTCAGACACAGTTTCCATAAAAACAAAAGAAAAGTTTTTGTTATCCTATAATCTAGTCAAATCACGTTCTCTATCAGGTATTACAAGATGCACATTCCTTCTGATTCAATATGATCAACTCTCTCCCCCCTTTCAATATCAAAGCTCACACTGCAGCTCAGCAGCTTCATTAGGATTCCTATTCTATGTTTACAAGGAATTAGCTTTCTGTAGCCAAACCACTAATAAACTCTGTTGATAATGATATTAGGAAAGTAGGGCAATCCAGATTAAAGATTTGCCATTTAAAGTAAATGAGATGATCAGTAAGAATACTTTTTTAAAACACTCCAGTCACAAAGTACCATATTAAAAATAGATAGATAGATAGATAGATAGATAGATAGATAGATAGATAGATAGATAAAAGAAAATACCCATCAAAGCAAGTCCTACAACAGAATTTTCACTGTATTCACATGGGTTTTCTGGTACAGCTTAAAAAATTTGCTGGGAAATTCACAACAAATACATTGTATTCATTACATTTCCAAATTTCTTTATAACTCCCCTGAAGTCATAAAGGGACAGATTGGCACCCATATAGAAAGCAGTGAGCTACGGCATCGCTGCTGCACAGTGTGAGAATCTGAAGGAATGTTCCTCTTCCAGCAGCTGTTTAGGAGCCACTGTGAAGACTCTTTGCCTGCTTTAGCTTCATTTGAAGATGAACTGCTGTGGGGTTAATCACAATAATTATGTACTTTCTCCCTCTCTAAGAAGCATTATTTTCTCTGCATCTCAGACTGGGGATTGTGAAGAACAAAGCTGAGCCTGTGCATCTGCTGTTTGCCGAGTGGTGACTTAATCCCCCCCCCCGCCCCATCCTGCTGTCCCACATAATTATTTTGTGGAGTGTGGGTGAAGAGGAAGACCTGGATATTGTGCATTGCTGTTTTTCTTCTCCAGACATTTTGCTTAAGCCATTTCTAGAATTGCTATCTCTTTATCTCCTACTTCGCCACACAGAGGAGAGAAGCACCTACCTTTACAACAGCGTAAAACTGAATATATGTACAACCTGAATTAAAAACTGCACTAAGAAAATCATATCAAGTTTCTCATTAGAAAATATTTTTATTTACCAAATGTGATTGCACATGCAAGCTTTATTTAACTAGTTTATTATTTTGATTGCATACCTCCAAAATATGTTTTCAACTAAGGTAATTGTGTTAATTTGCATCTTGAAAGGGCACCTTTGCAAAACTGAGCATTTTATCAAGGTTATTCCTGCTAAATAAAAAGGAATTCACACACAGAGTTGTCATTATTACCTTCAATATTAACATGCACTAGAAGAAAAGAAAACCAAAAAAGTCCAAATCTTCCAACCCTAATACAATTAAAAATGGACTACAAAATGGTTTTCAATGGGATAGATACAAATATGAATTATTTCTAGTTTACAGGGAACTCTTAAAACCAGAACTGAACCAACAGGATGTGGTAGAGGTAGATAGAATCCCTTCCCCTAATCTAGATATAGTAACAAATCAACGGTCCTAGTCAACAGTTGATCAAGTGCTTTCTGTTTAACATAAAGCTTAACAATATATTGCACAGCTCTTGCCTTGATTTTACTGACAGGTGATTTTGCACCTTTTTACTTAAACTAGTGGCCAAGCCTATATGTATTGCATTTGTTCTAAGAAGGTTTTTTTTTGGTAAGTCAGTACATAAAAACTTCTTTGAATCAATGGAAATACCCTTAATGCAATTGCCATCTTTTTTTTCAATTAGCACAAACTACATTAACGTAAACTGATTTTTAATCACTATAATCAAATGTTAGAATAGAGCACCTTAAATTAGTAGAAAATAGAATGAACAGTTAAATTCAAGTGGCTTTTGAACCTAGACATCGCTAAAAGACTTCTGATTAGCGACTGCTTCCAGGTGAACCACCACTCACAATCTTGTTCCGTCTGAACTTTGCACACCCTTGAAAAGAGCAAACGTCACATTGAGTGTATGATCTCTTCCTAGGTCTTGTTCATACATATGCCTCTCTGAAGAGAACCACAGCACTGATGCTGCTTTTTGGGCTTCTAGACTCTGCAAAACTGAGGTAGGAGAAGAACATTTTATAGAAAATCATACTGTTATATCACCATATTTGTTAGGCTTTACAAATGAGAAAGGAAGCTTACTTAATCTAGAAAGAATATTGTATGCAATCATCCAATAACACACAGATTAAATAATTTATTATACAAAAAAACGGAATGAAAAATCTAGATTAGCAACAAAAAAAGATCCTTTGGATATATTCACAGGTGATTGTTTTAATTATGCAAAATCTCATAAATTAATTATAATATTCCATGAGTTGTGTCACTTCAATGCTGATACAACTGAGATTAAAAAAATGGGGATGTTACAGTCTGCCTTGTTATCAGTGTGTATGTTGTCACAGCTTCTCAGTGAACTGTGACTGAGACGTATTAGTAGGTCAAAAGGGCAAAGCTCTTCAATTTTTTACAGTTCTAGAAAACGGATGACATTCGAAGAAAAGCTTAGTCTTAGCAGGGGACCAAAAAATGTGATTCTTTTTCTATATATATTCTTAAAGAAGGAAAAAGCAAACAAACAAATGTAGGCTCTGTTATTAGAAGGCTCTACTTCATGCTAGGCTCCTTCTATATGTTTATTGTGTACAATTTACTGCCTAAACCCCCTATAAAGCTCACACAATGATTTGGATAAAACCAGAAAGAAAAGTGCTATGAATTGTGCTTCCTGGAGTGGCAGAGGTTGGGCCAGAGGTGAGATTTCAATGAATTACACTCATAAGTGCCCATCAATTATAGATAACAGTATAGTTAGATGCATTATTTTATCTCAAATTAGGGCCATGCAATTGGGTATTCATAGGAGCTCTCTCCAGCAGCTTTATGCAAGTGTTGGCAGCTGAATGAGGTTGGACCTGACTATATCTTCTTCAAAGAAACAGATAATTAAGTGTCTCCCAATCATCTGGCCTTTTTTTCCCTTTTCTCCTTTTCAAAAGGTTAACACTTGAATGCTTTAGATCTGAGCAACAAGAAAAAAGATGTTGTGACCTGCTAAACTTTCTAACCTTTATTACCCTCTAAGATATTTTAAACACTTAAAGCCCTATAATAATTTTGCTAATGCTTAATATTTTTCCGTTTAGCAAAGCACACTTTGCTTGCTCCCTGTGGGAAGATGAAGACACAGGACAGCAATGTAATCAATAGAGGAAACACTGTAATAATTAGTAAGTTCGTTGCAAGAGGGGCTAGAGGAGAATGCTCACTATATATTTCTATTTCATCAACTTTTTTCTCAAATTATACCACATTTTTTACTAGCACACGCGTTTCTAGCATACATAAAAGGGATGAAAAATCCTCTGATCGCCGTGCCTTGGGCTGTTTCAGAAGACATGATTTCAGTCCTAGACTCCCTGGAAATCATTTACATGTCTATATACCTGTTTCACCATCCTTGACGACCTCAACTAATATCTTATATATTTATGGGCTGTGAGAGAGAAATTGTCAATACACATAGGTGTAAATATCATTGAAATCTAAATTCTCTTCCTTAATAATTTTGCAATGATTTCTAAGGTGTTTAAGCAGAGGTTATTATACGAAAGACAAAGCCTAGAGTCTAAAGACACCATTAAAACTAGAGATGGCGCAGGCTACTATGGATCCATAAGCATTTTCTCTTTCAATTTTGCAGTGCCAAGAAATTATTTGGAGTTGAAGCTGTGTCACTGTAAACCATCTACTTGCACCATGGCAGCCTTTCCAACATAAGGAAGGCCAGTACAGGCAGTTCCTGCCTGAGACAGGATTTCTCCACTTGTAACTACAGGTCCTTCTTTTAAACCATGGAGAGCTTATTATATATAGACAGGCTTGCAGCTCACAGCTTGGCAGGAGAACATCATCCTTCTTCAATAACATCTCAGTTTTAGTATTTTGCAGGTGGCTTGTATTTCAGAATCCATTAGACAGGATTCGACAGGATACATTTGCTGTCCTTATGCTGTTTGCATACTTATAAGAGTCAAAAGTTCTAAGAGGAAAGCTTGGTATACACCTCATCAGGCTTTGGATTCTGGTTGAATACCTGTCCCTAGAACCCCCCTGCCTATACTACCTTTTCCCTCAACATGAGCAAAGAAAGACTTTCAGTCAATAACTGCTTACCTTGAGGAATTATGTAGGTCAGAGGTATTTTAAAAAATACTATTTTTTGGATGCCTTATAAGCACTTCTTGCCCAACCAAAAATATTTAGAATGAAATGTTACACAAACTCCCATTCAAAGTAGCTATCTACCATGATGATTGCTGTGAATGGTCTATTTAGAAAGAGAAAACTATAGTCAATTTTTTCTAAATTGCTGACCTATAGGCTAGAGACATTACTGATCAATTTCTGAGCAAGAACACAGAGTAATCTTTGTCATATGATTTATTTTAAATGATATGAAAATTTGGTTAATATCCAAGGATGATTAAAAAGAAGACTTAATATTAAAAATATACTTTATAAATCCCTACATGACTGAGTATACAATATTAATCCAGTGCTGTTAAATCAGTCAGTATTGCATGCCCTTCTGTAAATGACTGAACATTTGTCCTTTTCAGTATGTATATTTAGCATACTAGAAAAAATATTCCTCCACTTCTTCCATAATGGTAATAAAAAGAAACTGATTATTTTTTTCTTATCCATAAAAAATGTCCCCACAAGAACCTGAATTTGATTAAGCTGGTTTATCAAATAAATATATGGAACTGTGCACACGAAGCAGAGCTTACAAGAACGTATGTACAAATTAGATGATTGCAATATTTAATAACTCAGTGAACCCTTGCTAATGTAAGACTTTATTTCTGCATTCACTTATTTGAAATTGAAATCATTTCTAGCCAGGACATGCCATTCTTTAGTGTTTAAATCAGGCCTCCTTTATCAACACACTGATCATAACTGCTGTAATGAAATATCTCAGACCTTGAAACTTTGCCATACACTGATGAAATACCACTATATATTCGTGAAAACAGTTTTTCTTCTGTAGTATAAGACTAATCTCATGTCTGTTGTAAAAAAAAAACCCTCAATAAAAAACCAAAATAACAAACAATCCCCTTGACCTCTTCCCTAGAATAAAATTTAACTATAAAAAAAAATATTTCTCAATCTATTAAAAAAGATGAAATTAGAACACTTAAAGACACTTTAAATGATCTTAGCCTGCACACTTTCCACTGTGGGCTTAGGCCAGGAAGTTAGTTTTAAGAAGTATTTAATGCTACACAAATCTCAAGCAAAGGAAATTGGCTTGAGTGTTTTAAAACTTAAGGTCAGTGGATATTGCACTGATACAATGTGATAGACACAACACCCAATCACTTAGATGTGAACCACTCATTTCACATTCATTGTAACTTTTCTATTGCCTTTATTTGAGTCTAGAATCATCAAAAAAAACCCACTCTGTGTGCACTCTACCTCAGTAGTAACTACATTTAGTTTTGTTTAAAATAGAGAATTAATCACTGCCAATATCTTTTTTTTTTTTTTTCTCTGACAGAGCTTCAAGTTTGCAGTGGAATTAGAAAATGATTGTTAATTTACACATACAAGATAATTTTCTGTGACTTAAGAAAGATTAAATGGAACAATCAGGAGTGACAGTGGAAGAAATTAAATCAGGGTATGAATGAGCACTGTTTTATACTGTAGGTGTTCTAGCAAAACCTAATGCTAATACTTACAGTCATCAGTTAATCACTTCCCATATTCTTTTTCAAATATTAACCTTTTAAAAAGTTGAATTAGCTTAAGAATAACTTAATATATTATTAGGATTCATTTAAAAAGTCCATGCTGAAAAATAATGGTTCCCTTTTTAAACAGTTTTTAATTATTATGAGGCTCATATGAAGAGGAAAATATATTTTAACAAGCATCCACACAAGTGGTCTGATTATGTTATTCTAATCTGCAAACCTAATTATCACCTTCTTACGGAGTACAAGGAACAGCTTTAGAAGAAAATTAATGTATCCTATCAGTGGGACAGTTTGTCACTTTATTAAACAGTCATCTTCTTTGCAAATAAAATTGTTAGAAGCTTCATTGTATTAAGGAAAAAAGAAAACCCCTCACACCATTACATATTAAAATTAACTTCCCACCGTTTCTTTAATGGTCTATTAAGCCTTCACTGTGGTGGATTATGAAGTACAAATGAGGATATCAACTGATTCTAAAATGGTAAGAAACAAATACATTCAATGTGTGGGTTTTATAACTATGAGTTATAATTTAGCAAATATTTAAAATATTTTCACTAGTTTCCAATGTAAAAATTAATACTAAATACCAAGTAGAGAATGTAATTATTTTTCTTTTTTTTTTATCTAGATCATAAGCTGTAGGGACCAAACTGACATCTCTCCATGTCTATCTCTTTTTCTGTAAAATTTCAACCTAGGAAATGAAAAAATTCCAAACATAATCTGAAGAGTTGCCAAAGATGCCCTCTGGAAGTAATCTTTATACTGACCTATGGCATTAAATCCAGCAGTCTTGACAGAATTATTTAATACATCGTTATTTAAAATATCGTTCTAGCCAACACCAAAATTTCACTTTCCGATCTTTAAAGGCCTCTGTACAGCAATAACAGAATGTCACAGCTTGCAAATAAACACAGGAATCCAGGTTGTATGCATGTACAGGGTCATACTTGTCTGCTTTGTAATGAAGTAATCCTATTGGGCTCACCAGTAAATAAAGATATTCTTTCACTGGTTACTACAGTCAAGAAAACATGGTGAGAGTTGTTGTCTTTGTTTTTTTCCTCCCCTTTCAGGATGTAGATTAATGCTTCCATGTAAAGCTAACCTGCATTATTTTTAGCTATCTTTGATTAGGCTATAATATTCAGTGTAACCAAATACTACATAAAAAGAAGGCAATTTTAATGGAATTTTCATCTAGGAAGAGTTGTTAATTAACACACGGAATATCAGCTTAAAGCTACATATGAAAATATACTTGGCTACTCCTTAGTAACTATGTCTAGTGGGTCAGTGTATATCACCCGGGATACGGGCAACATAGTTTGTGTGTGTATTTGCACTAAACATTCGAACTTAATCACCAGTTTCTCAGGCCAGTGCTCTTACCTCTGCAATTCTAGCCGCAGTTTTCACTGTTACCCACAGCAGTTTTCATCCTGGCAAGCAGGACAGCTGAATGAAGAAGCCCTTGGATGGACCTGTATTGTGTCCAACAGCGTCAGGCTGCCCAGGTGCAGCATAAAAAAAAACATTCACAACTTCATATTTAAAAATAAACAGACAACTTTTAAACCTCTAACTTTCTCTCACAGACTTCATACTAAGGCAACTTGTACTTTCCTTAAGTAGCACAGAGGGAGGAGTCTTTGTCAGGATGTTGAAGCTGCGACCCTCTCATTTCAAGCAAGCACTGCAACTCCGACGACGACAGTAACCATGGGAGAGGCAAAGCTCTCTTTCTATCACTGAGGCTTCAGCAGTTTCTGACATTTTAACCAAATTAGCTTTATTTTACATAGCAAAAATATTCTTACTCCAGGGAAACTATTTAATTCCCAGCACTATAATCTGTGGGAGTCATAATAGTCACCTATTTTTCCCCTCTTTCCACATGGCAGGATCCTTTGCCACATAGGCAAGCTAGAGTTTCATAAGGTAAAGAACTTAGATTTCTGTTCTTTCTATGTGTTAGGCAATTCTTCCTTTTTCTTTTTATTCTGTAAAATGGTATAAAATACATAAAAATATAAAGCTTTGAGCTGCCATAGAAGTTTGGATCCCATGTGTCTTGTCATCAGAAAGATGGATCAAACTGGTCATGACAGCCAATAATTATTTCATTCATAAATCTGGTTATCAGTAACAGTTCACAGATCGGCAAGAGAACAACTGAAGAGCAACACAGAGGAACTCCAGCCACTCCAGCCTGCAAGCCGGCTTCATCAGGGATCCAGCCCAAATGCCTCTATGCAAACCCACATAGCATGGGGAATAAATAAGAGGAGTCACGAGACGTTCATGGCTGCAGGACTATAATCTTATCAGCATCACAGAGATGTAGTGGGATGGTTCCTATGACTTGAGTGCTGGAATGGAAGGATAGAAGCTCTTTAGGAAGGACAGGCAGGCGAGATGAGGAGGGGTTGTTGTTCTCTCTGTCGATGTCCAGCTGAAGTGTATGGAGCTTTGCCTATGGATGGATGAGGAGCCAACTGAGAGTTTATTGGTCAGGATTAAAGGGAGGGCAGGGATTATAGGTGACATTATATTGGGAGTCTGCCACAGGGCACCTGAACAGGAAGACCAAGAGTATGAGGCCCTCTATAGACAGATAAGAGCAGCCTCATGTTCACAAGCCCTGGTCCTCATGGGGGACTTCAACTGCCGTGAAAACTGTTGGATGAACAACACAGCAGGTCATAAGTGATTCAAGAGGTTCCTGGAATGCACTGATGATAACTTTCTTCTCCAAGTGACAGAGGAACCAATGAGGAGATGTGCTCCCTTAAACCTTCTTCTCACAAACAAGGAAGGTGGGGAATGTGCAGCTCAAGGGTAGCTTTGACTGCAGTGACCATGAAATGGTGGAGTTAAAGATCCTTAGGGCAGCAAGGAGGGCACACAGCAAGCTCATTACCCTGGATTCAGGAGAACAGACTTTGGCCTCTTCAGGGATCTGCTGGAAGACTATCATCGGATAAAGCATTTGGGGGAGGAGGGGTCCAAGAAGGCTGCTTAATATTCAAGGATCACCTCCTCAAAGCTTAGCAGTGATACATCCCAAGAAAGAGGAAAAGTCCAGCAAAAAAACCCAGGAGGCCTGCATGGATGAACAAAGAGCTCCTGGAAAAACTCAAGAACAAACTTAAAGCCTACACAGGGTGGAAAGCAAGGACAGGTAGCCTGGTATGAAGACAGAAATTGTGCAAGCAGCCAAGGATCAGGTTAGGAACGCTAAAGCCCTGATAGAATTGAATCTGGCCAGGGATGTCAAGGGCAATAAGAAAAGCTTCTGTAGGTATGTTAGTGATAAAAGGTAGACTAGGGAAAATGTGGGTCTCTTCTAGAAGGAAACTGGAGACCTGGTTACTCAGGATATGGAGAAGGCTGAGGTACTTAATGACCTCACCTCTTGTGGCCTGTGGGCTTTATCCAGCCATAAAATTGTCCAATATTCAGTGAAATTATACATGGGACATTACCAATAGTCTGTAAAATAAGACAATCAGTCTCAAATATTGGAAGGTTATTTTATTATAATGTGCAATACAGTACTTGAGTTAATGAAAAAGAACCATAAAGTCAATGTTTTTGTGATAAGTTCTACCTCTCTACATACTTTAACTTATAAATGTGAAGATCGAAAGTATGACTCATAATAAAAGGTGAAAAATTTAAAAGCTCAGCTAGATCAGGATCTCAGTGAAACTCTAGCTGAACTATAAGAACCATTTTCTTTTCCAGTAGGTTTGGCCTTATTCCCAAATCTAAATTCTTGGAGAACAAGATAGTATTCACTGTTAGGTATTTCAGAATGCTCCCCAAAAAGCAAAAAGCTGACTAAATCTAGAGAAATAGCATAGTTATTATTTAGCCTGAAATGGCATCAATACTTCTGAATAGAATAGGCTTTAGTGAGGATGAAGCACTTCTCTAAACCTTAATGTCACTTTCCCATTCTTTACAGGATGCACTGGGCTTTCATTTCTATATGGTTTAAAAAAAAGATTGCATCTCTAGAAAAGCTCGCTGACTTCGCACTGTACATCGAAATCTTGGCACAAAAAATAATTATGTCCTCTTTCAGGCTACAGGTTTTAAAGTGCTACCAGTTCAGGGCACTAAACTGGCATACTTATGGTTTGATGACTTAACTTTACATTGTCAAAGAGTGTTCTGGTAGAAATGTGCACCACATGCAGCTGTACACCATCTTGCAATTTCATATAGAAGAAAAGTGTTATGAAAAAGATAGATATTACATAATAAAGACTTCAGAAAAAATAATAAATAGACCAAACAAAGAGACACTTAAGACTTCAAGGAAGAGACATGGCTGAAAAGCACTTCCTTTCTCTTCTGTCAGCTCCTCTGTTTCCTTTTTTTTTCATTAAAGCACTAAACCATGAGCATTAGGCAGCTCTTAATTTAGCTTTATAATAAAAATTGAAATCCTTCTTAACCAAGAGTATAGTTTTGTTGAAATCTGTATCCTTGATTATTTTACAAGGTGAAGGAACAAAGTAAAGTCAAGAAAGACAAGGAAAAAAGGAGTAAAAAGCAGAAAGAGAAACAAGGCAAGTTGTAAGATACCAGATGGAGGAAAAAGTAGGCAAAAGATAAATGTGACTTTTAGCAAGAACAGACCTAAGTTAAAATTTTATCTCAAAGACTACCTTCACTAGATGCAGCTAAAATTTATTTGGTAAGGATAAAGAAGCTGGTATAACGTGGGATACTAGTGGCTAATAGCTTGTGGGCCAGTGTATTCAACCACTGCACATTTTATCCCATACTTCAGCTGCATCTCCACTATGTAACGGAGCACGCTTCCAGGATTGCTGAGCTAGTGCTAAGATGGCTCTGGAAACACAAGCAAGATAGTCATAGGGTCTGTGACTGATAAACATGTGTCTCCAACAGGGACTGTTCTGCATCACCCTATACACCTTTATCCTGCAATTTTAGTGTCTTTGTGCCTTGTATGTGCTGTCAAAGGAGCTTTGGCAGGCAGAAGAAAGACTACTGTGTCAACTTAAGAAATGTGCAGACTACGAATACTTTAGACTAGCTTCCTATATTTAACAAAAACAGTTGAGAACCTTTCATTCTGGCATCCAGATACTAGTATGCTATACATAAACCATCACCTTTATAGCAGGTGCATCCAGATTCCATTATATTTATTTTGTTCATGTGAATAAAGTAGTAATTAAAAACTTAGTCTTTCACCAAACTTTAAATAACACAAAAATGCCTCTTCACAAGGTTAGTGCCCTGGCAACATGGTGACAGAGTCAGATTCCTCCCTGCTTACTTGTTTTCTGACTTTCTGCAGTAGTTGCAAACTATGGCATTTCTAGTTGCATTGTAGTCCAGCTGTTATTTTATTGTTCAGTGATTAAGACACTTTCCAAGTAAGTAAGAGAGTGCATCTGATTGCTCTTTGTCAGAAGCAGGGCAGTGAACCCTGATCTCCCTCTTCCTGGCTGAGTGCTCTCACTATGAAGCCAGTATAAAAATAGCCACACGGCTGCAGTTTGTTGTGCAGTTCTGCTACTGCAAAGTTTTTTGAAGCACAGGCCCTGCTTCGTTAGGTCAATCCACTCAGGTTTAATTTTTAAACGTTCACAAAAATTTGGCAATAAAATTTATGTTCCCAAATCACTATCACAGAACATTTATACTGCAATTCTCTATGAAATCAAAGCAGCTAAATACATTGAAGATGTGGGAGGGACTGTTTAAAAAGGCATGTAGTGATAGGACTGGGGGCAATGGGTATAACCTGGAGAGGGGCAGATTTAGACTAGACATGAGGAAGAATTTCTTCACCATGAGAGTGGCGAGACACTGGCACAGGTTGCCCAGGGAAGCTGTGGCTGCCCCATCGCTGGAGGTGTTCAAGGCCAGGTTGGATGGGACCTTGGGCAGCCTGAGCTAGTGGGATATGTCCCTGCCCACGGCAGGAGGATTGGAACTGATAATCTTTAAGGTGCCTTCCAGCCCAAACTATTCTATGATTTTATGATTTCATTTAGTGAGTTGTCAGCTGTCTCATACCAGTAATAAGAACATATTTCTTTGATTAACACACTTTTTTTCTTTCTCTGAACATCAAAAAAAATCTTGATAAAGAACTAGATTGACAGCTTAACACAGTCTTCAAGGCTTTACTATTAAAATCCAAATAACTTAAGAATCTTCTGCTACTTCTGCTGCCATTGTAGTTATTAATATATCAGCATAACTAAAAGAGAAACATCCAAGAAGTATTTTGGCTCATAAAAAAATCAATGCTGCCCTTGTTTGTAATATTGTGAGCACAAATATTCTAACCACAGAGAAAGTTCTTCAGTTGGCCATTATACTCCCAAATCACAAGTTAGTGTTCCAAAGAGCATTCAATGCCTTTAGACATCTTTATAATTGGCTCAAAAATAGCATGCTGTGAGAAAGGTTAACAGACCTTACTGTTCCTCATATGGACAAATTTTTATTAAAAAAAATCTCAAGAACCAAGAAACTATACTACTTGCAGCTGTTCCTAAAGTCTAACTTGAACAAAATTTGTCAAATCTAACAGGTGACCTCTTTCTCAGACTACTAACTCAAAATCCTAGGCAGCTTTTACCATACCTACCTATGCTATATGGATTCAAATGATACTCTTGTCCTGAATTCCAGGTACATCAGGAAAACAATTTAATATAAATTCAATATGATGTTAAAACACTGTATTGATTTCTTAACCTAAGGAACAACATTAATTGTTGGCATAACTAAGCATGCTTCCAGGGAATGAAACTGGATACAATTTGAAAACTTCCCAAGCTTAATAAATTCCAAGCGATTGCTTGGTAACAGCTTTTATGCCCAATGAATTTATTCTTTTTATATTATGAACTATGTTGTGCCATGTCATGCCAACATACTGTAAGTATTCATCTCACCCTTGAAATCACTGAGCAGTAAACAAATAGAGAATTCTGTAATTACTGTTCATTAAAACTTTGAGGAACAATATCAAAATCATATTGTTCCCTACATGTTTCTTTGCCTGTCTCGTATCCTGTCTTGGCAGCTTCCTCAGAGAGTCCTCCTAGGCCTTCCAAGCTGGAATAGGGAGGCATTCTGATTTTTTAGCAAACAATCTGTCACATACCCTATGATCCTGATGTTGATCTGAACCCTTTCACCCAATCCAGACTGAACATTACAGAGTACTGAATAGAGACAGGTAGCATACCTGTAGTTCCCGAAGTGCAAAGTAGAGTCCTAAATAAACATGAACACTTTTGCTGGATAATATTAGCAACATTTTACAAATTTCTAAAATTTCTCTGTCCGACAAAGGAAAAAGTTGAAAGCAGGATACTAGCACTCTAACCACTGATGAGGTAGTAAATGAACATCCATTAATCTTGTACTTCAGAAGCAGATAAGAGATCTATAGTTGCCAGTCACCCAGCAGTACAGTTACAAGAGAAGCCACAGAGATATTCTTTCAGTGCCGTGCTAGTAGATGGAAATATCCTGAATTGAGTAAGCCTATCTTAGAAAGGGCAAGAACATAAGAAATCATATAATTTAGTCTCTAAAGACATAAGGGACCAAACCAGTATTCCTAAAATACATCAGATCTCCTCTTAGGTAAACTATAAAGTGTAGCAAGGGAAAACTAGGCAACATCACTTCAAACTTCTTTTAGCTAAACTAGGCTTCAATAGGGTTAGCGTCATAGATCAGAAGAAGTAATAGCCATTTCATTTAAATCACCAAGGCAGCCAATATATTTCTCTGGTGATGTTTTTTGTTTTGTACTTTTTTCTGATAACCTATTTAAAAATGTGTAGCAATTTCACAAACACATACATACACAAAGTTAGGGAAAAAAACCCATATTTTAGGTACAAGTAAAAGATAAAGTATAAAAAAAAATAAAAGAAAATACAATTAAATTTAATTAAATATAAAAATATAAAATATAAATTGGCTACATTGACACTAAAGAGATACAATACCAAGATAAATACTTCTCAGTTTTGATTATATACTAACGTTCTTATAACGTGAAATTAGAAGAATCAGTGGTTATCATTTAACAAGTAAAACTAAACCCCTGAAGGCAATGTTAGCAACAATGCAGTTTTAAGAATAGGTACTATCATACAACTGCATCTATCATATAATTATCACATAAATGCATTACATAAATTGCTCTAGGTTATTAAAAATAGTATTTTAAAAATGTTTTCTTTGGAAGAATACGTTCTGTGTTAATAAAACGAAGATATGCATTAGGAATCAATAAGAACTTTACCTGAGAGATATTCACAGGATTGATCTTATTTTGTAAGATACACAAATTATACTTTACTACATACTGTACGTTTGGAAATACTTTTAGCTTTGCACATTTCTTAGAAAGGGCTATGTAAGCCTTTGAAATTAAAGTAAGAGACTTGAAATAAAAGACAGAAAGCAGCCTGATTATTCACATGAAAATACATAGACATGAGCCAGAAGAACTATGTTCAAACAGAATAAAGAGGAAAATGGAAAATGTTATCTGAAGTGATGGAGATGGTGACAGAAGCTCTTTATTAGATACATTAAGTACTTAGAATCACTTCAGTTATATAATTAGCCAAGATAAGAACTATAGGCTATTTAATCAGGGGCTGGCAGACTGGTTGAAAGGATTATGTTTCAGGTAATCTATTAAAAAATAATTTTTAACAGTAGTACAAAAATTTTGTATAGGGTTAGGAGGAGTGACTAATTTTTTGAAAAATTTATTTCTCATTACCTAATTCTCTCTAATATGACACAAACTACTTTGCAGTTTCAGAATGTAGAGCTGGAAGCCTGGGATGTATTAGCTATAAGACTCTGGATCTGAAGCAAATCTAGGATCCAATTTCTCACGAGTTAAGGCACAAGGCAAGTAAAGGCACATGCTCTACATAATGTCAGCCCATGCTGCACTAAATGGGTATGTGGGCTTTCCTCATTATCTATGGGTAAGAGAGTATATGCATGGATAACAATATTCTCTAAAAATAGGGGCTTAATTACTGGAATTAAAAGGATTAAATAAAAGCTCCATAAAGTACCCATAGTTCAGAGTAAAGGTTTTCATGTCATGATTAAATTTTAATTTCTTTGTACTAAAGAATAATGCGTTTATGTTTATTAAATAGGAAGCGTAAAATTTATTCCTTAACAATTCATTTCATTGCTTTTAATGGCTTGGATACTGTCAATAATATCATATGTAAGTGTGCTGTGGCCACTTATGAAGCTTGACTGGATTTTGGAAAAAGGTTTTCTCGGTTTTGCGATATATATTAGAAATGGCTGCTGCTTAACTGTTTATAAAGCCCAGCATCTGTTGTAAACAGGAAATATATCCACATGAAATTTATGCAAAGATTTGCCATTTACTTCAGAGATTTGCAGATTAATTGATCCAAAATGAAGTTTAAAAATCAGCTCCAAATTTACTTTGTTCTGATTATAACTCCCTCTCCAAAAAAAGCAAGGAATATTTGATAAAAAACAATTTTATTTTATTCAGTGTGTGCTCATGAAAATCAGGGAATATAACCTTATTTATTTGTATAGAAATACCTGACCATACTTTATCAGCAGGTAATAAATAGCAAGTTGTAGTTTAGTAGTTTTGTTACAGTGTTTCTCATATCTATTATGGCCTCCATTCACAAGTGAATTTACTACAAATGAAAGTAGTCAGAAAGATTTTTCTATCATTATGTTATTAACTGTTATTTCAAATGGTGTGACTGAACAGTGGAAGAGACTGAGATTTAATTCCTACATAGGGAAGTTGGACTCTAATGTATTGTAATAAAAGGCAGTTGTTTGAATTAATTAAAGAATGTGTAGAACATCCGATGGGCACATCAATCCATAGAAAAGGTTCAATGACTTACTCTTGAGTAATGAAACATCATCTTCAATAAATACCTTTACCAGCCTGACATCGGCTGAAGAAAATTAGACTTTCTTGCCCTTGCCTGTAGCATATGGATAGATCTGTTGTGAATCAACAGTTGTTACTTGTAGAAAGCAAGCCAGGCCAATTCCTCTTTATGATTATGCACCATGTTAAACAACCCTTTCTCCCAGACAATGATTTTTACCATTTAACATGGCTGTACATTTCACTTGACATTTTCTAAAGCAACCGTTTCTTTAACAACTGGGTATCTATGTATCTTCAGCACACACAAACTTCCTTAATAGAAAAAACCCCAACATTTCTATACCTTGTCAATATTGGCAGCACATATTTCAGTTATTTGTTTGTTTTTGAAAGTGCAGAATGGCAAGTTTCACAGCAATCCCCTCCAATGCAAGTGCCCAGTGAACAGATAGCCCATACCACTATGCCAGTGCAAAACCCGACCCCGTTTTACTTCTGCAGTAGTGAATTTGACAGCAGAGGACCCTGAGGATATAGACATTAATTTACTCCTCTGCTTAGGGCTTGATACATCACCCTGCTTGCAGAGATGTACTTTGAAATCACAGAGGACCGCCGGGAGTTAGAGGTCTCTACTTAGAATACAGTTTACATAGCACACTGCCTCTAGTCTGAACCTGTTGCCCTAATCACACGAGCCTCCCAGACAGCAACTAAAAATGTTTAAGAGAAGTGTCTCAAGCACAGGACCTTCACCCATTAATAGATTCTAGAGAAAATATAAAAATGAGAAATCTTGTATCAGACAGATGTGCACATACTGCAGATGCAGACTGCTTCCATTTCGTTCCGTAGACAACAGACACAGGCTGAATCAGCATTATTCTCCCTGTATCTCCCTTTTTCCCAGATCATTAAACTCAAGCTCGCATTACACACTTCAGGCATTTTTTCTAAAGACAAGCTACTACATGTTTGAAGTCTGACAAAAAAACCCCCACGTTGATATGTTGATTCTCCTTTTTTTTTCTTTCTGCCTAAAAACTTTATAACCAAGAGCTAATTAAACTGTCTAACTACAAGCCATTTTCGCTCACGTGAAAATGTTTCACATTCTATCACAAATATTTTCACCTTGTGTTGCTTCTTCTGATGATATGATAGCAGTAACACCGCCTGAACTCAGAGGTATTGTTCCCTGGAGTCTTATCCTTTCATGAAAAGAAACCTGTGGGTTCAATGGGACAGGTAACAGATGTCTGCAATCTGGTGTCTCTGTGGGGCCAGTGTCTTCTTTCTAAGCATTTGCACAACCAGGGAGGGAGGAGAGGTTGAAGGAAAGAGACTGCAGTGTCTGCAATTCAAGTTAGGAATTTTGTGTTGATGATCAGGATGCTCACTGCAAATATGCAGTTGTGAGTCAACCCAAGAGATTCCACCACTTAAAGTGAAAAACTAGAGGAACCCTGAAAATAACAAATAGTTTTGTTCTATCCAAAATGAAACATTTTGACTTTTCAGTTCAAAATTAAAATAACCCAACTTCAAGACAAAGGCTAAACACATTTGAAAATGGAACATTCACCCCTGACAAACTGTTTTCCTTTTAAACTGAGGATGTCTTACACAAAAGAAACCAATAAAGTTTACACTGATGATTTTAATCTCACTCATCAAACTGGAAGCAGTACTTGCTTTCAACAGCAAGTGATTTGGGGAATCTCCAATATTCAAGTGGAATATCAGTGCTCTGGTTTCTTAGCTGCCTGGCTGGATTAGAAAACTTGTACAACAAAGCTTTGAGTACAGTAACAGTGTATTCATGACAGGATTTTTTTTCTTCTTTTTTTTTTTTAAGTTAAGATAAGATACAATGGTAACTACATTGTATACTGCAGCAGTCAAGTTGTCACACATGGAAGATCTTGCTAGAGATTAATTTACCGGCCATTTCTCACACCTTTTCTTTCGGTGGCCTTTCAAGGTTAAACCAGTGTCATGTAACATGTAGGCCAAAACAAAAGAGTAATTTCCTTCACTCATATTCATTAAAAGAACCCTTATTCTGGGGATCACTTGAGGAAAGTAAATCAGTACTTTCTATTACTTAAAAGTTTCGTTAGAGATTAAGCGCATAGATATTGGCACAAAACAAAAGCATAATTAAGCAAGTTGAGAGGGAATTTGAAAAGTACATGGCCAGGAACATTACACAAATTACACAAGTAGGAACAGGAACAATTTCTGCTTTACAACTTCTCCATAAAGATGAAAATATTGATATTTGCAAATCTCTAAAATGATGTGCTTAACACTGTAAATGCAACTTAAAAGTCTTGCTTATAGTGAGACTAAGAAATATCTTCTATGCTATGGGGTGACAGAGAGTTAAATTGGCATACCTAACTTAAATAAATATTGTTTTACAATAGTTAATATCAACTGGAATTATTTTTTGCTGAGCATATTCTTTGTTTCCTCATGTATATTCCAGTCACATAACTCATGCATCTGTTATTCCCAGCACCGAGTCTATGATGTTTACACAGATCTCCCTGCAGACCATTTTGGCCTATCTGAATCGTTATTTTAATGCTAAACCCAAGTGTAATGATACTGTTACTTGAAATGCTGCCTTTTGCAAGTTTTCTCCCACCTGGGGTTAACTCAGCCTTTTTACACTGAAAAATCTGACCCTACTCTTAAGCAGGAGATGCTGGGAAGTGAACTCTGCTTTTTCAAGCATGAGGCTCAGCACTGCAGACCTGTAAAATGGGTAATGTGACAGCTGAGATTCCACGTTTTAAGAACACATTTAAATCTTAATGCAATGTCAGTACAGGTTTCTGATAATGTGTGCTAATGATCATAAGATACAATTACTTAAAATAGCATATTAGTATTCATTTTTTTGGCAGAGGTAGGGGCGCTACTGAGTTCTCACTTCCATTCTTTTCTATTTGACCATCACCAGAAGAAAAATTCTTCTGCAGATACATTTTTAGGTACAAGTAATGAATATTTTAAAATCACCGTTAGACATTGACGCTGAGCCTTATTTGGAAAACAATATGGAGCCTTTCCATACTGCAGCTTACAAGTATAATGTTTTCAAGTGATTAAGGAACGTATTAAGCTTTTTTCTTTTTCAGGGAAATTTAAGGTTCTGAATGCAAAAGACACTTTTGACAAAGGGATTTGATTTCAATTTAATAAGAAACTGAAACAAGCAGGTGCTTCGTTGAAAAGAAAAGCCACTAGGAAGCTTCTGTCATGTCAAGACTTAAGAAACAACACATAATGTGGATTTTTAGTTCAAGAGTATTTACACATACTTAATATTAGATTTTCCAAAGACCTAAATGTCTAAGTATGTCTGTGCAGTTTAGAAATCCACACCTTGATTTATTTATTTCTATTGTTAATAAGTCAGTAATACTGTCTTTGTGACCAAAATCTAGAACACTGCAGTTTCCAAACATGTCAGAGTTCCAATTAGTCACCTACTTCCAAAGCATTCTATAACATTGGCTAGTATTCATTAAAAAGTCTTTCTAAGCTTTGCAATGTGATCTTATATACATTTTGAGAAGGTAAGCAAATACAGAAAGATTCTGCTTTCACATACGAGTACAACATGTCAGGAGTTTCCCTAATGGTATGCTCTCTTTACACATGAAACTTGGGATCAGAGCATCAAGAAATGTCCTTAGGATTCTGAGGATCATTACCAAGATTTAAAGCAAAAGATTTTCCAACTCCAAACTTAATCTAACTTACCAAACTGAAGCAACCCTTGGGTGTCAAAAGACCTCTGCACATTATATGAAGTTTTTCTTCATTTAGGAAATGTTTACATTTTCAGAGTAGAAGTTCAGGGCAAGGACATGCTTTACAGAACTGAATGACAGCTGTGGAAACTCACAGCCTTGGAAAATCAGGCAGAAGAAACCCAACATATAACCAAAAAAGAATTAGTTTTTTAAATCACAAGAGATATTCACATGTGACAATGTAGGATTTTCAAGTGAGTAAGTGCTATTAGCTATGGAGCACACTATGAAACTGATGAGTTGGACTTGCTGATCTTAAATCATTTTGATTACACAGAAAATTCCACACTCCAGGGAATTAAGTCTTGTGGTTTAGCAGACATCTAAAAAAGGGTTTTATTTTCACACACTGCAGGAAAATGCTGTTGCAACTTATTATGGAGTGTTGCCACATGCAAATAACTGTCAGTGGAACAAACTATTTGTGAACGAACATAATTTGGAAAATTCTATTCAACAAAAATAGAAATCCGTATTGTCTTCTCACTACACAAAGGAAGAAACATTCTAAAACATCAGCGTCTATTACAATACTTCGCTCAAGTCTTTACATTTCTTTTTTAGAAACACATAATTTTCTGAATAGTCTTTCAATACCCAGAGAATCATTGATTTTTGCAAGTTCTTTCAGTACCACAGCACCAAAGCACGTAGGGACTGGAACTATATATTTTTGTAATTAATTTCCTTAAGATAATGTTAGAAACATCAGGTTCCTTAAAATATAGATGACTTTCAAGGTGAGTCTGCTAGCAGATGTTATTAATGGCATATGATTTATTGTGACATGAAATCTGAACTGAAACTCATGCTATTAACTGAGCTTTTTATAAATTATAATTGCCAACTGCTGAAAATATGCAGAAAGACCACTGATAAACTAGCTTCATTTTCAGGGCCTAGACTATCTGCATTTGCTAAATGTCCAATATCTCCAGTCCTGCTGGCTGGATGAATATAATACATTGAGATGCACAGATCAGGCTTGAGTTAAGATCTTTTCATAGTATAATTCTTTCAGAATGAGAAGCATCAGATTTAGGAAGTGGAGGTCATAGAAAATAAACATTTACTGTGGAACTTAAGCATACACTCAGGTTCAGAGTATGCACAGACTATAAACAGAATGATTATTTAAGAAAAAAGCCCTCAACTCTCACAGTTAAATGTAAAATCTATACTTTCAACATAAAAACAGTAAGAAGTCTGATAATATTAAAAACACTCAAACATAATTCTGTACAGCTCTAAGACAACAGAACAAACATATTTTATCACCTTAAGGTCTATGAAGGTTTGCAACTACAAGACTTTATAGGTTACTCCCATGGAAAACTAAAGAAAGTCTACGGGTAGGCTCACAATGACAACACATTTGTGTTGATAATTATTTCTAGATATTCCTGTTTACTCTCAGTAACTTTGTATCTTACTTTCCTCTGCCCTTGTGCCTTTCAATGTCAATTAAAATTTCTGAAATGTTGCGATTTTTACTCATCAAAACTTACATTCTAAATTACCCACGTAAGAAGAGATAAGCATTGCATTATGAGGTTTGAGTAACCTGATTTCTGGGAGGTGTCCCTGCCCGTGGCATGGGGGTTGGAACCAGATGATCTTTACGGTCCTTTCCAACCCAAACCATGCTATGATTACGAATATTATCTGCTCAACAAACCTGATCTTGAAAAAAGGTGAATTTACAGTACGTGTTGTAATACATTTTTAATCTCCAGAAAAGCTCTGAGATAACATTGCAAATTCAAAAAGCAACACAAGGAACAGATGCAGTCTCATTCCTGACTTTTTTACATATCCAAATCTGTTTAATGATAAAAGCATTTCTGTATAAAATGGCATTCACTTGCCCTTACTAAGAGTATATATGGAAGAGCCCCCTGTCAACGTATCAGTGCGTGTGTGGGAATGAAACATAAGGATCACCATCTGCAGCTGTCTAATAAGTGTTCTTCAGTGCCTAATGGCAAAGTGTCAATTCAGGAATCCTCAGATACCACAATGCATCATCTTGTCCATGCTAGTCTTACAAGTCAAACATTTTGCATGTTTATTTATAATGCTATTCATTTAAGTTGAAATACCAGATATAAAACAGTTACACTACAAGCAGTCTGGGAGCATATACTTAATATAAAATGCACAGATTTCCTCTCTTTTATAAGAATCAATATTTTAAAGAAGAGCAAAATTTAACCCCTCAGAGAACGTATCGTAATAACATGGAAAGAATCTCTTCATATGCAAATATTATTAGTTTCTTACCTACTGTTGAACTTCTCTGGATGTTTTTCTCTCATTATATGGAATCTGTGGGCAATTGAAGCATCCTACCAGGAAAAAGAAAACCATAAATCTGTCATGACAGGAAGACTGCAAAACAGAAGACCAAAACTGTAAACAAGGCATATAATTTGTAAGGTGTTTTGTGGACTGCTATTTTCAACAAGAGTAATACTCATATCACCTAGAAAGCCTCTAGGTACACTGTTCCAAGAATGGGATATAGCTGAACTTAATAATTCATTACACTTGTTACAGTCTCCATTATTCCTTTTTACAAATCAGACATGATAGTTTCATTTATTGAAAGTGTCTTCCACTTCGGTACAGCAAATATCATCCAGGCCTGGTGAAGTTTTACAAAAAGACCATTCATAAAGTTTTTTATTGTTGGAATACTAAATAAATCCTATGAAACCTATTCCTTTAGTAAATACAATTGATAAATTCAGCAGAGTTACTTTATAAACATATAGCTTGATATTTACACATGACCATCAATAGCTTTCTTTAAAATTTGGCAGAAAATGGGAATAAATGCCAGAACATGCTCCATTTGCTAAATATCAGGGTATGAAATCCTGTGGGGGAAAAATGATTTTTAATATAAAAAAAGAGACTGGTTAATGAAATTAAATATAGTTTATAAAATATTTTAAAATGTAGTGAATTATGCTAATAATATGTTTAAATAATATGTATGTGAAATGAAATAGCTGTCTGAAATACTTACGTGTGTAAAATTTAAAAAGAATCAAACCATTGTGGTGGGAGTTGCTGAAAATAGATTATTTTGCTGAAAATAGAATGTGCTAAAATTGGTTTTCACAGCATTTTTATATCTCCTTTCAGGTATGAAAACAATGTTTTCTCATTGTAGACCATGTAGTATTTACTTCATATACTAATTAATAAAAAAACAAAAAAATTACAAGCTGAGAATTAGGAAAGTAAAATGTTTTTTTCATCTTTTAATGTAACCATTAAATGAGGTGTGAGAGTACGAAATCTACCAAGTCTTCATTCATGCAGGAGATAGTAAACATGGAGAAATCCATTTGGATCATGTTTATATAATCATGTCTTAAAGTGCTGCTTATATAGGAATATAAACACAAGAAGAGTCAGTTTAGTTAGTAAGAAATTTAAATTAATTCCAGTTTCCATGCAAATAGATTTTGACAAAAACTACAGCTATAACTATCACTATAATCAACTATCTCTCATATATATATATATATATAAACCTAAATTATTTACCAACATAAAAGACTATGGATATAAAACAGGTAAGAATTTGAGAGAAGTATTAAATTCAGTATGAACTCCAGATCCAGCAACATTTTAAATTATTTTTAAACCATGAGAATCAGCATTTGAGGGAAAAACCAAAACTAAATAATTTACCTAAGTCTTATTATATTTCTGATTCCAAACATGATTAAAATATTTTGTTCAAAATAATTTTTATTTAAACCAATTAATGTTAATATAAATCTCAAATAGGTAAGCAAATATTTTGTGTAGATATATAGGTACCCACTAACACCAAACATGGTTGCAATTCTTTATGACTATGACAGTTTTTCATTTACTGGAATCTTAAGCAGGGCACACACTCTGGAGAACAGAAGGGTCCAATGTTAAGATTTGACTTACTGGCTTGCAGGTACTTTGAAAAAATACATATATGAACTTTAATACCACGTCAAAGACAGAACTGTTCAGATAGATTGATAACGTTAAAATAAACTTTGAAAATTATGAACCAAAACCAATAAAAAGCCATAATATTTCATGTACACTCTACCTATATAAGGATGTAGCATAGCACAGAACTTTTAGGCAAAACCTGTGATTATTGATCAAATAGAATAATTTAGTGGCACCATTAAATCTATTGGCTCCATTGAAATAGTCACTTTTCTTCATGACCTGATTATGTAGTTTCTACTACATGTACACAGTTTGTTGCTTTATGCACATCACATCATTATTTATTTTTCTATTACCTTTAAGAATAGAATTGCCATTTAACGTTTTAATGTCCTAAAAAGAAATGACAGCAAGAAGCCCTAGTGAATGAACTGGTGTTAGTCATAAAATACTGTATTGTTCTGTCTTGTCATCCGAATTATCATCTGAAACTTTCCGTGCTATATTCTCAAGCTGAACTCATTGTTACTTTAAATTTATTTTTTATATGCAATGCAATTTTATAAGACAAATATCCACAAGTATCCAGGTGATCCCACAGTTCTTGGAGACAGATGAAATAAAGCTGACAGTAAACCGTGAGACATCATACTTGTAAACAAAGCCTGCCAGCTGAACTAAAATAATAACTCTGTTAACTTTAGAAAGACCCATCATTCATAGCCCCACATTAGATGTGCTACATTAGAAAAGTACATTCGTTAGCCAGTTTTATATGAAAAAGAACTAAAAGGACTACTGTTGTGGTCAACTGTTACTTTTCTGTGCACTGAAGTAAAAAAAAAAAAAAACACAGAACCAAGACAAAATGAATAAAGGAGTAGCAGCTTATTTGACAGAAACTAGGAAACACTAATCAAGGACTAACTGTCTAATGAATGAAATGAAAAGGCTAATGTGCTTACTCATGCGTAACAAATGCAAGGCACAAACAAGCCAGGGATCAATGCCCACTGCAGATGGCAAACAGGCAGTTGTTCCCATGCAAGGTAGATTTGATCAAAATTTTCCCCTGCCATAACATTTTCCGACTCCAAAACAGATCAACTAACTTAATGAGCTGAGAGGTAAAAGAAGTAATACACAAAGTTAATTTTGATGGGCACAATGCAAGACAGGTACGTCAGACCAATTTAATACAATTTTCATTAACAGAGATGGCAAACTGGAGAAGTAACTAAACACAGAGCAGCTCAAAAGTAGGTGAGCTTCTAAGATTTTCTTCAGTTTGTACTGCCTAAGTGCTCTTTTGAACCGTCGAGTCCAACATACAGAGTCCTCAGATTCCCTAGCATAGGGACATCTTCTCAACTATAACTTGACTCTGTAGCAAAATCTGAAACCAGCCCATGCTGCTTGTGTGTTAGCAAAATAAATCTTTGCTTTAGGGGGAATAAGAAATGGGAAAAAGAAAAAAAAAAGAAAAGAAAAGAGAAAAAAAAAAGAAAAAATACACTGAGTTTTCTGTTTTTTCAAATGTCTATAATCTTTTCTTTGTTAAGACAGTAGCATAAATATAGTATAGATTTAAAAAAAAAAAACAGAAGAATTTAACAGGAACTTGAGAGTGGGTAGGAACAGAAGTTCTGCCTCCTATGAGCTGGAGGAATTACCAGATGCCATCCCTGAATCCTGAAGAACAACTATTAGAAGTTTTGTGTTTCTGGATGAGAAGAGCAGAAGGTCCTTCATTGTGACCTGTTCTGGCTCCATTTGAAGTAGGATTCATTTTAGCAGACTTCATTCAGTCATTTCAAAAGGAAGTATTTAGCTAACCTGCTGAGAGTATACAACTGTTGTTGGACCAATGGAGAATTAATTTCTTTTTTTTTGTGTCACAAATGATAATAAAATCACCTAATTAACCATCCTGAGAAACAGAGCAATAGCCACATGTATGGTAAGTCAGATATTGTTTACATATCGTTGCCTTAATAGGCTGATTTTTCCTGGTATTGTAGATGTCTAGTAAACGATAAGAAATGATTTTTTTGCTTGATAACAAAAGTGACAGAAAAGAGAAAACACAGGAGTCAGTAAATCAGACTCAAATGCTTCATCATATTACCTAGCAAGGGAATAAGTGAACAGGTTGTTTTAGAAAGGTCATTTGATAGTCAGATACTAGTCTGTAAGTAATATAACCTGTGGGTATCATTTATTATTTTCTATAAATTGATATATATGCTATCCTGAAATAATTTTTGGGCAGTACTATACCTGAATCTAACTATTTTCCATTTTAAAAAGTAACATACCACAAATACACACAAACATGCATAAAAGCTGCAAGAGCTTTATTATTAATAACAACGTGAGGAGACGGAATGCTGCCAGGCCTGTTGCAAGGTGAAAGGAGGAGGAAGGTCTTACAGGATCACTGTAACATGAAACTAGCACCTTTCACTACACCCGTGCTTCAGTCGCAAAGCTGATTTTATATCTAAAGCATTGTAATATTACTTTAACAAAGCATCCAAAAATGGAGATTTTTTTCAGGAACACTCTTGCATCAAAAGCAAGGCTGGTGTGCAAAATAATGCTGAATACAGGGTATTTAAAGCAGAAATAAGTAATTTAGACAATTTTGTGTTTCTGAGAATATTGTATAAACGTTTGAGTTGTATGCTACTATTCTAAAGCACTTACAATATTTTCAGTCATTTACAGGTGCTATTGCAATATATGACAATAGCCTAGAAGATAATAGTTTCTCTGAACCTTCATTTCATAGTATCACCAATCTAATCCGAAAAAAAAAACTACCACACCTTGTTCTCTTTTGCATTCCACTCTAGTTTATGTGGTTCCCACTCACTACTGCAGCATTTTGAATCCAGAGATGAAGGAATGGATGTTTAGAGAACACAAAATGAAGTTTATCCCATGTAAAATTAAAAAAAAAAAATCGTAAACAGACTCTTAAAAAATATGCTTCTATATGTCCCAATATTCAACCTGGACATATGTGTGATGAACCTGCAGGCATATACACATATATATACTCTTAATTTGAACCTGCTCAGAGTCTGAAGTAGCTGGACTATCCTTCTTATATATCACTCAGGTTTGTTTTAAATCCTGACAGTGAAGATAAGATAGAGAACAGACAGAGCATATCTGAATCTACTCCTAGGAAATGGAAAAAATATTTTAATTGAACTAGGACATTTCTCAAAGTGACCTGCCAAGAAGAAAAGAAGCTTAAGTTGCTACACCTCTTTAATACCTCGTGATTGACTTACACACATATATATTCATCTTTTTAATGGGTATTAGCATTACCGGAAAGCAATCTGAAGCAGTCTTTTCAGAGGAGTAACCTTATACATTGTGAATAACCTTATAGAAAGATTAATGCATTTAATATATGTCTATCTATAAGCTTGCTGTGATTAAAATTTCCATTAAATAATAATTTTTATGCTGGTAACAAACAAATGACCAATGTGCATCTTCTTTAGATACAAATGGTCTGATTATTTTTTTCTAAGATGCTTCTTTAATTAAGGCTTAATGGATCCGCAAGGCTAGGAGGCTTAAGAGATAATTCAGCAACCTGTAATCTTTGGATCAGAATGCAAATCTAACCTGAACAACCAGTTAGCTTGCATCAGTCATTAATGTGGAATAGTACAGATGTACAAAATATTTCATTGAAAATAGATTAAGAAAAGTTTGCTAGTTACTTTCTAGACAAACAAACATCCTTACAGGTCTTCATTCTACTTTCTGCACATAGCCACAAAAAGCAAACCCCACATATACATACTTTAATATCTTTTAACATTTCCCACCCTATAATAATCAGTCTCAGATAAGTAAATAATATGGCTAGTACTGAATCCTTCAAGGACCAATTCTAGAAAAAGGTGCTCAAGAAATTTCAGGTCCTGCCTTGTATGAACTAAGTTGTTGTTTTGTATTTGCCACCCAGGTATTTTTTATTAAAGTATGCATATCTGAGAGACAAAGTAGGAGATCTGCAAAAAAATTCATTAATAGATTAGTTTTTAGTGAAACACAAGTTACTAAAGTTGCCTTAGTTTCCACTGATATTCTGAGCAAATATATCTAAGAAAGGTGATAGCTTGAAAAGGTCAGAGCAAGAAGAGATTTGAAGCTTTTTTAGATGCAGCTTTACTAACAGATAATGATAATTCAGTTTCTTGAGAAAAAAAAATCTGGCAAAACTTGTGTTCCTGGTTTTCCACAAAAAATACAGAAACTGTTAAGATAATGCTATTGGTTTTGTCAGTGATACCTTTGACAGCCAGCCCTCTGATGATCCTGTTTAAATACATTTCAGCTGTACATGTATTACTAAGCCAAGTGACAGTTCATATTTTAAATACTCATTTAAATAGGTAATATCTCTAAATCCAGGATGAAATATCAACAATCACAGTATTTACAAATGATAGGCAAAGGGCCAGAGGACGGTATAGCTGGAAATCGTACTAAAATATTTGGACCAAGCCTTCAAATGTAACGATATTTCCTCTCCCTTCTCATTTGAAGTCAGATCTCTGTTGAGTTTCTGACACTATGTATACATAATTTGGTACCAGAAATGTTTCACATGTAGAATTAATTTTGCAGGGAAAAGATGTGTTTGTAAAGAAAATAACCCATCTCTATATTCTGCCTAAATGCAACTCTATCACATGGGGACATGAAAACAAATTGACTCATCGGAATTTACTATCGATCAGTTCATACAGGGTGACCACATGTCCCATGTCCTAAAAGACAAGCCTTTGTACCAATATTTCAAGCACATTCTTTGAGGAGATATTTTTGTTTTTAGAAACTGACACTAGATTTCTATGTATCTATATTTTTAAGACAATAATCAGATTCAAGGATCATCAAAGAAGAGTGGGAGACAAGGCAGTTATGTTATTGTCAGACTAGATGACTAAAACAAATGATGCAGCATGACTTAATACAATGCAGAGGACATGTACCCTGTAAGATGAGCTCTGCTGAGGATACATTGTGTTACTGAGCACATCTTCCTTTCTTTGTATTTGGTCATCCTAAATTTACTGTAACTAGAGAAGTGTTCTTCTAGATCCACACTGAGTGTTTATGTGGTCACAAAAAAATGAGGAAGAAAAGTGATCACATGGCAATTGGCCAACACAGCCATATAGACAGCGTATTAAATATCTTGTATATTAAAAAGATCTCTGTGGTAAACCTTAGTAGCATTTCTGATAACTGCTGATGGAGAACTATGTTGAAATTGACCCAAATTATCCTGCACAATAAGTTTGAGTATAACACAACCAAGGACACAGCTCAGATTGAAAGTCAATATAAGCAATGCAATGCAATGAAATTGGTTGTTGCTTTAGTTGTTCTTCAGAAACACACAGCAATCATTCACAGATATCTTCAGTAAAAAGCACAGAAACATTGTTAACATTAAAAGACTTTCTAGCTTGAAATGAACGCCTAAACTTTCATACCCAGCACTTTTGCAGTTCTGAAAGAAAAGGGAGTAATTCTCCCCCAAAAATCAATTACTAAGCTTTTTTTTTTTTTTTTTTTTTGGTGAAATACTGGTTACTGCCATGGCACTAAAAACTCAACATTAAGAAACGGGCCCGTTTGGGATAGACAATAATTGCTTGTGCATTGTCTTGAAAAATAATAACTTTTTTATCATTTTCAAACACTGTCCTAATAAAATACCCAAAACACCTAAACAAAAAACTCAAATCACTTTGGGTACTTTCATTTTGAACTTTGATTAAGTTGGCATTCGATTAGTATTCTCCCTTAACTTAGGTGCCTAAACTAGCAGGATGATCCCTCTAACCTCCCAGTATGCTCAACAGTAAGAACAAAGCTCTTCGGAATGGTTCTTTCAAAAGCCATGTAGACAGGTTGCTGTTCTGTATAGTCATTGGAAATCTTTTGTTATTAATTATATAAGAAGCTGAACACATCTAGCTTCTTAACTTTATGAAGCTATGCCTGAAATGCAACAGTCTGAGAAGTCCTCAGAAGTCTTCATTGAGGTTCAAGCCAAATCTTGTATCACCACCCATTTTATATGCTCATTTGCTTGACAGGGATCAAATAATAAATGTTCACCTGACTTTTCCTTAGCAACTTCTCGTAACTTGTTAGTCAAAGGCTTGGCAACAGAGCCTTATAATTTTAATACATATTTATGTTATTCATTTGTTTCCATAGCAGATATTTATTTTTATAAGAAGCATGCAAACCACTGAAATATCTCTCATTGATTTATATTCTGAAAGAATATTTTTCTCTTAATTGAAAAAGGTCACCGTTTTTCTAATTTATTATGTTTTCAATTTGAAATTTAAATTTTTGCATTAGAATATTATATATTATCTTCCCTACTGGACAAACAAATATTAATTTATAAAAAGCCTCCGGCACACGCATAAATTAGGACTGGATGTTAGATTATTTAGCTACAAATGTTCTTTCTCCTTCCACTGATTCACGACAAACTTTTTAAGACCCTGTCCCCCACATCTTTTTCATAGCCTTTTTGCTGTTATAGGCCTAAAAGCAACTTCCTTGACTTTTGCTCAATATCTGCATTTGTTCTTGTCTTACATAGTTCAAAATACTTTTGGAATCCTTCTACTTTATTTTCTTGGTTTTGTCTTCACCTGTGTTATCCCCAACTAAGCAGACATATGGCTGTCAGACACAGGTGTTCTTCATCCTCTCATAACTCAAATTTTCATTTTAAAGTGTTTTTTATTTGTATCAAGCTTCTTTTTTGGAAAGATTTTGGGATTGCCCTGTTCACCTTTTCTAACTGCATTATCATTGACATTCTTCACCTTCTCTATCTTCTCCATTTGACTGGTAGTAAAGGAGCCAAAACCCTGTGGTTTTCTGTCCTAAAAAAAAGGCTAGTTATTGTATGTTCCACAGTATTTGATAAGCAGCTCTTTACCACTAATACTAAGTCTCTCTCTACCAGAATCTTCTTCCAGAACTCCCCTCTCTGACATACATTTTCAGGATCAATGTATGTGCCCCTTTCTTCTATTTCACTGCCCATTTTTTCAGTGACCTAATAAATTCAGCACAACTTGTCTGCCCTGCAGGAAAAAAACGCTTGCCAATAGAACTGGCCTGCATATTACAAGTAAGTACTTCCAGAGATGAAGAAGTGATGAATTCAGAGAGTCTGTGGATGACTAAAGTATTTGTTTACTATATTCAGCACAAGAGTTATGTCCAAAAAACCACCTTCCTCCACATCTACCTGGGTCATAAGGCTAGACATTTACATGTGAGATCCAGCTTTCAACAACGTAGTGGCCTATTTTTATTTGGGATTTCACTTACCCTCCTGAAACCGCTGTCCAACCAACTGTTCAATACTGCTTGTATGATTAACATACTAATCTCTTCTCTTTGATGCTTAGTTCTTTCTTCATATATTTTAATTCTGCAGCCTGCTATTTATACACTTGTTGCAAAATACCTGGAATGGCAGAACAAGTTCTGTCTTCTCTCGTGCAATTTAGTACTGCTTATGCTTAAATTTCCAGTAGCACTGTTAACTCAAATACATTCCTTTTGTTTTTTTGGGGTTTTTTTTTGAGTTATGGTTCTCCATAATTTTATGTTGCCAAACTTTCAAGCAGTCTTAATCTTACCTAAACCATAAGCTTCTTGTTGAGTAAGCAGCTGTAGAATACTCCAATGTGGAAAGAAAACCAAGTTCTCACTGCCAAACTTCTGATGTAACTTCTAAATGACAACATATTAAGTCCACGGAAGGGCCATGTACTGAGGACATTCTTCGGTTGACAGTTTCAGGGAGTGATGGTTGCAAGGATTTTTTTGTCCTTTGGCCTTCGGTTCTTGCCATCATTTGGCGATAAGTCTTGGTTTGCAGTCCTGGCAAAGCGTATAAGCTTCCTAACTCCCACAGAGGCTTCAAAAGAGGTTCCTTCAAGTTTCCTTTCTCCTCAATCTAGGCTATATCCTTGTACCAGTAAGCACTTGGGATCCAGGTCAGACCTTAAAGGTCTGTCGAAATATGAGATGGCTGTGGGAAGGCAACAACAGCAACTGAAGAGCATGATTTTAGGCCCTGGGTAATGCTGACTTGGCAGGGAAAGATTGAGGTATCCTACTCTTTTCTGTTGTTCAAGCATATTAAATATTTCTGCAGTCTTTGAGGGCTTATATGTTCTAAAGAAGTGGCAGATGAGTCTAGTGGAAGTACCTGCACATGGCCTGGTTCTTTCTAGTGCTCACAGCTAATACAGAGGAGCCAGACTGCCTTATAGCAGAGAGAGGTTGTAGGAAAACTCGCGGAAGAGTTTTGCATGAAACTAAGGCAAACCTATCTAACAGGTAGTTTGAAAATAACCAGGCAACTGAGAAGCCTCCAAGAATAATGCGTTAGATTCATTTGAGTTACTCATGCTAAATCTACTCCCACAAGAGTAGTTTCTCTCTGTATCTAAAAGGGTACTGCAGAAAACGAATGACACGAAACTGTTCATAGAAGTGTTAGGCTGAATAGATTAGACTATAGCAGATCATCCTGATCACATACTGCTTTTACTGCTACTCTTACTCAAATCTCTAACTTTAAAGGTGAATGCATACTAAGCTTCATACACAATGTAAGTAGTCAGATTCCTTCCTGCAGTGCAAAATCAAGTCACTTACTATATGCCAATGACCAATACCTCCATGAAAAACAGGGGGGTAGTATTCTCTGCAATATGCCTGCTTATCGCAAAAACTTAATATAATCAGTTTATATAAATAGTGTTTGACATCAATTGCTCTCAAGTCAAGGCTCTGCAGTAATGCCGACCTGAAATATGAACTAGACCAAAAAATGGAAGTAGATGTCATCTCAGTGAGCATTTAGGAGCTGAAAAAGATATTCTATACGAATAATAAGAACCTGCATTCAAAAAGAGCTTTAAATTCTGATATGGCTTATAGAACGAAAAGCCTTTTCTGAACTTAGTATTTGGATATATGGAAAAGTGTTAAAATATGTCCAGATATGAATGGTAGGTGTAGTCAAATTTTTCAAGATTGATTCACATAAATGTTCCTTCTGAAAAAGATCAAGCTTTCTCCATAGCTGGTTTGAATAAATAATTTAGGTATGGAAAACATTTTACAGAGATAATCGTATGGCACACAGAGGCTATGCAGTACCTATTTTTGTAGTCTCTGGACATCAAAAGACTTTGAGGTTAAATATATTTATTTATTCCACAAAGGGGTTCCATTACGTGGCATAAAAGGAATAAGTCATGGGTTATTATCAGAATGTTGATACTTAGGGACAAAAAAAAAAATGTTCTTTATTGTACTAAAGTCACTAATAATTAAGAAGTGTAACCCTTTTTTAAAAAAAAAAGAAACCTAACAAAGTTAAAACAGGCTTCAACTGAAAGACAAAAGCACCTAGGAAATTTAGAAACTACCAATTTTATATTTCACTATTGGTTTATGCAATACTATTTCACTATTAAGGAATCTCACGGCAAAATAAAAAAAAAAAAATATGATTCTTGATATGGTCAGAAACCCTGGAAAATGCACTAAAGTCCTTTGTTATAGTTTCACATAATACAGAATTTTGAACCCAAGAAATAATGATGTCCAAATTACTTTAGAAGCACTGTATTGATCCTTCAAGAGGATACAATAAATGTTTTTGATGCCTTTCCCATGCCATGCAGAAGACTAGTGAAAAAGTCTAGAGAAGTATATAATGAGTGGAACTGAGAAATTCCTTACATTTTCTATCAAAAATTTTCCCCCTCTCAAGTGTGCACTTGCATAATGCTTTTTTGCTTAGCCATCTGGACAGGCTCAGTGCGTCATGGTTGTTTAGCAACTTAGGGCTTTCGTGGTAGCTTTGAATATATTATACCAGTATCCTATTCTCAGACTCAAATTGTTTGGGAGGATTCTATATCTGCATAAAAACTCCTTGCGTAAGTCCCATCCAACACAGATGAGGTTTTCCAGAAGGCTAAGTTGTTTATACTAAATACTGAGGTACAGTTCCCCAGATTAATTATCTATTTTACAGTTACTCCTCAAATGACCAAATGAAGGGTGCAGTAAAATGTGGTGCACAGGCAGGAACAAATAGAGTGAGAAAATAAATTATTTAGTTCCTTTTTCCACTGAAGCCAGTATCCCTTAAAATAATGCTCTTAGTTTGAATCAAGCCATGGAATATGGAACAACGTATATGCAAGAAAGGTATTGTAAGTATGCCAAAATGACAAACTATAATTTTTTTTGTCTGTATATCACAGTTTTAACACATGACTAGAGAGCTTTGTCATTTTGAAATCTGCTGATATCAGTGACTTCAGTTCCTGCAGATCAATTCAGGAGACAACTAAAGCATATGGTCCAAGTCAGGTCCATAAAATTTCATTGCAAATTACTTGAATGGGGCAGTTTCTCTGAACTCCAGGACAGACAATTATGTTATAAACATATTTTACAGATCAAGAACCACACAGTTTTTTGATAACAATAATTTGTTTCATAAGACAGGAGTTCTAAATTAATCTTTGGCCTAAATGAAAGCAGTCAAATCACCCTGCAACTTTTTGCATTAAAAACCAACAATGCAGCAGGCTGAAAGTGGTTCCTAGATTTCTATAAATTTGCAAATCAAAGAGCACCTGTTTGTAAAGTGCTGCTTTGCTCAGCTACTTAAATAATGTAATCAATACTAAATGACAAGCTAGTATTCCCAAATTTGCTGCGCATTAAGCAGACACTTGTCTTGCCAATGTTTGTTATAAGTAATCCTTCTAATTATAGCTAAGACAAATGTAGTTAATGTTAACTTTTACTCAAGCATAAATATCACATCCATATAACATCAGAAGTTATCTAGATGTAAGAATGTTTTCATGGTTATAACTATTTTGTATAATACAAGCATTAATAAGAGCAATGGAAATCAGTTAAATCTTACTTTGACTAGTTATCTAGTTTTGCTAATGAACAATCACAACTTACAAAAAATTAAGCAATTTAAAGATAAGCACAAACAAAGTGTTTCTAAACTTTTGCAAAAGTCTGAGACCAAAATTTAATCTTTCTTTTAGTTTCAGTTACGTATGTTGTATTCAAAGCCATTTCCTATCCAGATGCATGAAATATACTATTGAGACACTCTTTAAGGACATCCTAGAACATAAGAGACATTTCTTTCTGACAAAATGAAAGGTGCAGTTCAAGCAGCCATGACTTTCCAAAGGAATGAATCCATGTCAACATCCCCCAAAGAGGCATTTCATAATGTCCTTCTTTTACACATGATCTGTGTCAAAAACGCTGTTTCTGGAATAAGAAGTATTTTTTGCCCTTAATTTTCCTTCACTAAAAATACTTATACTGTTCAAAATTACTAAAGTATCATTTACAGCGATTTCAGTATTATTGCATAAATTGTAAATTATGCTTTCTGAATTATGGATGGAATTTTTAAAAGGCTGCAATTTTTATAGTCTTTTGAAAGGACAATGAAATCTATACAAAACTAAGATTACTATTTCAGCATTTAAAATCTACGCAAAGTAATTCGAACAAATGCTATGACATTTAAGATAATGAAACCCTTCATTTATGCCAATGTGTCCTACTTCACATATAAGGAGTCAGAACAGATGTCCAAATACTGTAATGCCAGAAGAAAGTTAGGGCATATCTTGATTAATACTCTCAGAGCAGTCCATGGTGTCTCTTTAAAAACTGACATGCGTTACTTCAAAACATTTATGCAAAATCCATTCTAGGAAACACAGCTAGACGAAGTGTTCCCAAGACAAAAGGAAAACAATAAAGCTCTGTATAACCCTTTTAGCAATGTAAGCTGCATATTATCGACAGATCATTCATTGCAATCAACAAATGATTAATTGCAAATTTGTTGCTAAATTGACCACGAAAAAGACAAGCTTCAGGGCACTGTTAAAGAGGAAAAACTTATGTTAAAAATGATTGGAGACTTTTTGTAGTGAATTAATTCCGATCGATACTCTTGTTGACTACACAGTAGAATAATGACTTCCTTAAATAGCGTGTGTACCCATTATTGTAGACATTCAAATTAATATTTAACCTAGTGCCTGGCTTTTTTTTCCTTTTGAAACAGCATTTTTCTAGTTTAATCTTTAAGAACTACAGCCTACTATAAACTACAACATAAAATAAATTTTTGTTATTTCTAATGTCAGTCATCATAATACACAAGTAACAAAAAATTCTAATAAAAAAGTAACAATGTTTATTTAGACTATTTACATGAAAGTCTTCTTTTTAATCACTCTTGGCATGGATGAAATATTAAATTCCTTTAACCGTATCTACCTTACAAACATCTGACAACTATGAAATCATTCAGTTTTGGACAAAGGTGTGATTTCACATTTTCCTGGCCATCTCATTTTCCTCATATTGTAGATGCATTCATGTAACTAAAAGTTAACTTTTTAATAACACGGATAATTTCATTGCTTTGAGGGTCAGTGTACTAGTACAAAATAGACAGGTTTTGTTGGTGTTTTGGGGTTTTTTTGGTAGTTTGGGTTTTTTGGGAAGGGTTTTGCTTCTTGCATTTCACCAAGAGTCTGGTTCTCAAATTTTTACTCAATAAAAATTTCCCATTAACCTATAACACTGCTATTTATAAATAAATTATTTAATGATTTAAACATATTCACAACTAAGGCCCAATTTACAGTTTTTACTATGAATGGGCTGATGTGTATGTTTAAAAGTCTCTCATTAATAAAAACTGTTTCTTAGTAAGTTAAGTTTCTTACAAATGTGGTGTAGGCTGAACTGCAGAGTTGAACTATTTTTATTCTTTTATATTCTTTTAATTGTAATATTACAGAAAGATTTTGTTAAGAGAATCTATTGGAGAGCTTATACTATGGCTTGTGGGCGGGGTTGGAGGAGGGGAAGGGAATACATTTTTTTCCAGACACTAGAAATTTTTTTTTTCTACTTTACAACTACACCTGAAATGTATATTAAATATATATATAATTATATACATGAAAATAAAACAAATGTGAAAAAGATTCAAGTTTCTCTGACTCCAAAGTAAATGATATATTTTTCCAAAAAGCACAAACAAACTAAGGATACAGCTTACAACTGAAAGCCAAGCTGTTTTCAAACTAATACCAGTTTTTAAATGTCTCTGCAGGACAAATTTTGTCCTCATTAAGATTTCTGCCTTTAAGATCTCTGAAACATTGTTTTCCTTGTGTAACCTGGATTAGACGAAGAATCCACAGTGCCTCGCTTTCAGATGCTTAGCCCAAAGGTAGAATTTGAACCCTGGAACTATACTCAAAGCTCTATATAACTAAATCTTGTACGTTTTATGAGTCAAATATATTTGGCCATACTGCTATGTCCTTCCCTTCACTGGAGCCTTCAGCGAAGTTCCTCCACTCACTCAGCATCCAGAGACCTGCAAAGCAGTACTAAGGTTATCTTTTAAAGAGCTTAACAGAGCCTATAAAATAACCTCATCTAGTCCAGTCTCTTATTTCTTTTGGGGTTAAAAGTGGATTTTTCAGGAAAAATTTAGAAAGGCAGGCATGAAGTAATACTTCCTCAGGATACCCTCTTGGCCTCCAAACATATTTTGGCTCAGAAACCGGGCCAACAGAAACCTCCTGAATTTCTATAACACGAAATGCAAAGTCTTTTATCTGGGGTGGAATAATGCAAAAATACAACCCAGCACTGACTGTCAGGGAAGCCAATCTGCAGAAAACGATCCAGGGGTTCTTGCGTACTATAAATTGATCAGGAGTCATCAGAGCACCCTTGTAGTGAAGAAGGCCAACAGTATCCTGGGCTCTATCAGCATGATCACACCCACCACACCCAGGACAGCGATCCTTACCCTCAGTTCAGCACTCGTGAGACCACATTTGGAGCACTGTCTAGTCTTGGGCTTCCCATTACTAGAAAGATATGGATATACCAGAACACGTCCAGCGGGGTCTCATCAAACCACTCAGGGGCTGCAGCACATGCCCTGTGAGTAGTGGGTGAATCACAGGATGCATTTGATCATACTTCTTGCCTTTCACTAAATCTTCTTCCATTTTGATAACAATATTTGTGAAATGAGGGGATCAAAACTGTAAACACTAATTCAAAAACTAGGACACTTCAGGCATAATAGTAATCTATTTTTTTCTTCATTGTTTCCCTAATAAGAGAATAGTACTGCTGCTGCTGCTGCCCTTTCATATAATAGGCTAGAGTCTGAAACAGTCATCCAAGAAATAGAAGACCCTGTTTCAGGAATATGCTCAGATATTTACAGATGAAGTCAACATTTTAACTCTCTAAACGGAGCATATAATCAGCAGTTCAGATTGTTTCCCCTTTTTCACAGGGAAAATCATATTCTTATAGAGGATGGAGAAAAGTTTCATTGAAAAGGAACATGAGAAAAAATGAGAGCAAGAATGCAGACATGACTGCACACATACATGATGTGGGAACAGAGTACACAGAGAGTGGATTAATGAGGAAGTAAATAATTCAGAAAGTCTTTCCTATACTCTGGTCCATTTTATGTGGAGTACTTTTATAGTACATGGAAAAAGATTTTAAATATAAAGTAGCAATAATATTTCTTGACTAACAAAATGAGTCTTCACTCATTCTGGTTCCACAGGAATATTTTTCCTAACTTTCAAGCCTGTAACTATATCCTCTTCATTTGCTTGAATATAATATATTCAGAAAAAGTTTACTTTTAAACAAACGTATGAAGACAGTCCTTGGGATCATTAGAACAGAACAAAACAGAACAGAATAGTTCAGTTGGAAGGGACATATAGTGATCATCTAGTCCAACTGCCTGACCAATTCAGGGATGATCAAACGTTAAAGCCTATTATTATGGGCATTGTCCAAATGCCTCTTAAACACCGACAGGCATGGTGCATCAACCACTTCTTTAGGAAGCCTGTTCCAGTGTTTGACCATACTCTCACCAATGTCCTGCCTAAACCTCCCATGATACAGCTTTGAGCCATTCCTACGTGACCTGTCACTGGATACTGGAGGGAAGATATCAGCACCTACCTCCCCACTTCCCCTACACAGGAAGCTGCAGAGAGCAATGAGGTTGCCCCTCAGTGTCCCTTTCTCCAAACTAGAAAAGCCAGGGCCCTCAGCTGCTCGTCACAGGACACGCCTTCCAGCCCTTTCAGCAGCTCTGTTGTCCTTCTTTGGATGCATTCAAGAATGTTAACATCCTTTTGATATTGAGGTGCCCATAACTGCACACAGTACTCAAGGTAAATCCACCACCATTGATAAAAACCAGTCTGTAGTTTCCTGTGTCTTCCCTCAATCTCTGTGCTATTTTTTGGGGGGGATGGTTTAAGCAGATTATCTTGTGCTATATGTACAAATTAGTGCTAAGGCCACTGTTGTCACCATTCTTGCTCTGTGCCAGTCTGTGCTTTAAAATTACCCATGGCCATAGGTAGAACTGTTCCTGAGGTATATCATCTCTAGCAGTTAAATACCATTAATTTCAACAGTTATGCATTGCTTTTCACAAACCTGTATCGTCAAAGAGCAGCACTTCTTTTCCCTGCAAACAATAGAGAAACTAATAATGTGTTCTCAAAACACTAACAGAAAACACAACAAAATGTTGATTTTTTTTTTACCTAAGAAATGAGCAATTACAGGATAGGGCTGTGTTTTTAACCAAAAGTGCAAATGATCTGTCTAGTTTTCATTAAAGAGTTAAAAAAAACAACTACAGCATGGCATAAAAAATAGAACATCCACATGACAAAGTAGCCTCCATTTGGTATAATACTGATATAAAACTTACTCTTTAAACTATACCTTCATAAAGAAGATTTTTTTTGTATTTTTTTTTAATAAGAGTCTTTTGTAATTCTAATATGTAAACCAAAAAACTGACATACTATGTGAATTGAGTAGCCTCTTTGGATTCCAGCTGGCTTGGCTGTGTGCCTTTCTAATGGTAATGAAGTCACACAGCTGCTAGGACAATCAGCTGGAGTTCAGATCATCACTGGCTTAATGGATATCCACTGACTGGCTTCTTATCAGAACTCATTAAAGTTCAGTGTTAACAAACTGTAGTGTTACATACGTTTACATGGTTACAGCAAAGTGCCTTTTAAAAATGAACTTGTTGAAGCTAAAAAAAAAATCTCTCCTTGTTCCTGCCTATAAATGTTACTTTGTGCTGGTCAACTCAAGAAATGTCCAATTCTACTCCCAGTGAAGTGAAAGGAAAATTCCCATTCATTTGCATAGAAGTAAAACAAACCAGTTCCCAATGTTTCAGGGATTTTTGAAGAATCCTGCTATTCAGATTACTTCAGAATGTCTTGGCTAAAGCGTCATTAAGTATTCAGCTATGTTCAATTTTCAGCTTAGAATGCAGTGTGCACTAGACCTGTGAGAATTTACCAGCCTTTAATTTGCTTATCAATTTCCTAAATGCTTATACCACATAAGATGGTGAAGTTTCACAATTTCCACAAGAGGACATTTTTTATCATGAAAATACAAGTAGATATAAATTACTCTTTTTTTAGCCTAACAGTACTACACAAGCTTCAGTGTGAACACAATAGATTTGAGTACTAACAGTTTATTATATTATTATATAGTAGATATAAGATATATTATTAACTTCAGTATTAACAATGTTTACAAAATCATTATTGGCATCTTTTTCACCTCTGTCATCTTTGCCATCTGATTTTACTGAACAAAATTTGAATTATTAAACCCTAGTTAGGACATGGAACACACTATGGTGCTTGCTTGTACAAGCAAGCACCATAAAACTGCACAAAAGTTTGTATCAGCCTAGTTTGAATGTGCAGGGACAGACCTTCTAAAGCATTCTCCACATTCTTCAAAACTGATACACTCCTCAGATAAAACTTCAGCTGTTAGGAGTAATGGAAACAAATGGTTTCAATCACGGGAACAAGTATCAACTGCTCAGCCAGTGGAAATTCCAGTGAGAAAGAACAACAGTTGAACAACTGAGGCTTTTTTAAATTAATGAGAAATTTTTTTACAGATATTCAGTTTGTCAGTAGTTTGGTCATCAACTTTACGAGTCACCTCACAACATAGGAGCTGCACAATATAAGATTTATAATGGATTTTAAAAGACACCATAGCCCTTCTATGGGACTTTTTCTTATCTTTATTGTGTCTTTAGAGAAATTTATGCAAACAAGAAAAAAATCCACCCAAATTACAAACTACATTCTGCCTTCCAAACAGTTCTGACTTATCCACCTCTTTCCTTTCTTTTTTAAGGCTTACCCAGCCCTTTCCCATTGGGTTTCCTCTAAGAATCAAAAGCTAGTCAGTACTACTTATGTGAAACTCAGATGAAGGGCTTTAGCAACACCTCCAGATGATAACCAGCAAAATATCATACCTCCCACTAACCAATATATGGAAACTCACCCACATAAATGATATCATCCTGATTCAACTAAGCATGCTCAAACTGAGCAGTGACATTCATGCACAGGGAGAAGTTAATAGAAAATAACAATACTCCTACACTTAATTACACTTAAAGAGGAACAGAGAGATAATTCCCGTACACTTTCACATACCCTGAATTCTAGGTTGTAGCTCTTGCTAATAACAAAAATATTATTTTAAATTTTATTTTAAAACTATCTTAGCGGCTATGAAAACTGGCAAGATGACAGCATTTTCTACATACAGTCCTATATTTATCTACTGATCTTAGGTTTCTTTGCCAACATCCTTTGGCTTTTACCTACAGGAGCTTCTTCTGCTGGCAAGCAATAAGTTCACTTCCATGGTTCACAGTTGAGGCTGTCAACAAATGTGCCAACTCTATGACGTGGATATCTATTCAATAGAGAAGACTCAGCAGAATTATTCTATAGGTTGTATAAATGTCACTTAGTGATAACTTTTGGTTACTGTACACCTCAGCTGAATTTAAATAACTGATCTAGAAAGAAGTTAACTCCTTACTTCTCTCAGAAACTTATCAAGCAACCATGTTGCAACTGTCAATTGCCTTGATTTTGCCCACTAGCAAGCACACAATTTGCAATAATATACAACTTCAACTCAAAACCCACTCAAGTCAGTGCAAATACTCTGATTAACTTCTGTGAGCTTTTGATTAGCTTTTACCAACTTAAAAGGAACAAGTATTTTTCAGATGGAAAATATGTAGAAATAGTTTCAACTCAAATGACACGTACTTTTATTTCCCCTCTTTGGATTTAGAAAAGGCAACTTCAATGGCAAAAAAGAGTTAGGATAAGCACATAATCTTTTTCCATTTCCAGTCACTGCAGTATACAGGTATATCCACAGGATACAACAAAGTGTTAAAGTGGTGTCCAAAAGAGAGAGACTTTGTACAAAATAGGAGTGACTTGCAGTGTTTTGCAGTGTAACTATCTAGAGCAATTGCTCTTGGCACAGGTCTAACCAATTTGTGAGTAGGCAAAATGCCATCTGAACAGATGGCATGAGGTACACAGCCAAATAGCCATGTATGTGCATCGGCTGTGGGTAGTAGTGGCATGATTCCCAGCCATGAAGGTCTAAACAGTTGTCCATCCTGATCTTACAAGCTCATATTTATAGAGAATTGTCATCAATAATCCAGCTTTGTACTAAATTATCTTTCAAATAAAAAATGTTCCTGGAGCTGAAAATGGCAGATAATTGAGTTTCAAGAGAATTCCTGTATTCATGTCTTTATTATGCCATTTAAGAACAAAACAAAACAAAAAAGAAAAAGAAAAAAAGGTACAGCTATGAAAATGGGCCCCATTTTCCTAGACCTGTTCTACTTGTTGCTTGCTGCTGTGGCAATACTGTGCAGGCAGAGATCTTCATCTGTAGAGCTGAGAATTAGTCTTTGGTAAGGGAATGCCTGTTCTGCAAAACTGCACGTTGTGTGAACATCCTCCTCTTTCTTCTTGTTCCCAGATTATACAACTGTTCCCACGAAATAAAAGAACAAAATGTTCTGCTCTGGAGATTCACAGGAATAATTTGAAGCACTATGAACACGCCCATGGATGGGTAAAACCAGCTGTACCTGGAGTTTTACAAACCCTATCTGTCCCCATAATCATGGAATTACAAACCAGCTCTAAATCAACTTTGCCTGGCACCTTTACAAACAGCATGTCTCAGCTGTACCTAAAGATACAAAGCACCAATTTTGCCCAGACAAATTTAATTTGGATTCCTCAGTACTCTAGTACAGATAACAATTTTTACCCAGCTATTTTTTTAACAAAAACAATACCTTTTCTGTTTACAAATTGTCCCAAGACAGAATAAGGGATCTTTGTGCTCATTAGCTACTAGAAATTATTTTCTATGTCATTTTGATGATTTGTTCTTACCCGTAATTCTCCACAGATTTTAATTATGTATGGTCAGCAGTTAGGGATGCATTCGTTTGTTGACTATACACAAAGGTTGTAATGACAATGTTTTTGCGGACACGATTTCTTGCAGTCGGGATTTTGGTACAAACTTCAGTAATTTCAAGTTCCAAATGAAATCTTGAAAATAACTCTATTTTGTTTTTCCTAAAAATGCTCCCTGGTAGGAAATGCACAACCATGCAACACAAATATTACTTTTCTATTTAACTTATTATTTTTATCTTTCTGAATGTTGGGGAAGAAAACATGAGATAGACACCATTTCCAGAACTGACTCACCTATTTTTTCAAACCAAACTTCTGATGCTTAATAAAATTTATTTTCAATCAACAGTATTGGAATCTGTATGCACACCCATCTAACGATACAAGATCTTTTTGCTTACATAATAGTATAACTTTTTAGGGAAGATGTTGCCAGCTGCAATTTAATTAGATTCACTAAATGATCCATCCTTAAAAATTCACCAGTGTAGATAAGTCGACTGTGCAGATAACTTAAGCTGATTCAATAGTGTACCTAACAGTGTTCAATACAATGCTCAAAAGACCATCAACTACAGTCTCTTAAGACATTTCTTGATGGATGCCTTTTGCACATGCCAAACAATCTGGCAAACAAGAAGACAAATTTGGTTACCTTGAAACAAGAACAACAAAAAGCCTACTACTGATTTCAATAAGACCAGGAAATGGCCTGTAAAAACTTTACAAATTCCAGATTACCTAGAGTTATATATAAGGTCTCACAAAAAATTATAAGAATAGTTGAGGAGGAAAAGCTGTGTGATTATAGGTTAACTTCAGCAGTTGTTTATTGTTTGACTCACGCAAGCAACTGATAGAAAGAGAGCAGTTTGCTTGAAACAAAAAACAAAATTCAAGAATAAAAAGCAGTTGTGAAAGGCTTGCTAAATTAGCTCTTACTTTGCTTCTGCAATATATCATGGACATACTGAACCTTTAAAACTTAGAGACAGAACCTGTATATTCTTAAAAGGATTTAACAGCACAATTATCTGTGAAACATCCTAACAAAGATGAAGCTTACATGAGAAAAACATATTTCTGCTCACAGAGGTGAAAGTTTCAAGTATTTTTCATATATTTATGAATATATATATAATATATATATATTATATATATATGAATATATATATAATATATATATAACACATATATAATCCATATATATATGTGTCACTGGTTAAACCTATTCTTCCCACCATAAGCGGCACCAGAAACTTAGATTATTGCCTATATTGTTAAACTGAGCAGCCACACGAAAGGAGAACAAATGAAATATATATGCAGATCATAGGGATGTTGCATGTTTAGCAGCGGGATAAATATTTGGTGATGGCATCCATCTCTCAGCTATAATACTTATCATAGCTGTGAAAGTGATAGCCTTTCAAATTTCCTGTTTGAATAAGGCAGCTGTAATAACAGCAGATTGCGTGGTATCGTTCAAGAATCCTAAAGGAGGTACATTTCTCTTAAATTTGCCCTAGTCAGTCCTGGAAGCCATAACGGACTTGACATTATGAGATTAAAATGGAAGGCTTGTCCTATGTAGGAAGAAAGTAAAAAAACAGACTCATGAATGAAACCTATTTTTGCAGCCTTACCAAGACAGACCTGCAAACAGCACTGATTAAAATGGGAAAGAGAAAAATTCAGAGTAAAGACCCACAAGAAACCCCAAAATGACAGCAACTATATCTGAAGAAAAGGTCAACAATTTCAGACAAAATTCTAAGAGTATTTAAAAAACCCAGACATTTTGGAGACCAAGTGCTGAAGAACACTAACGATGAAGATGTCAATAAAGAACTTAAAAAGCCATTGCTGCGCTAAAGCTGGCAAGAGCTGGAAGGTTGATGACATTAAGATAAAAATCAAATCACTCCAATATCATGCCTATGACGTATTCAACAAACCAGATTAGAAAATGGCATAGAAGAATGAACTTTAAAAAAACTGTTTTTCAAGCATGAGAAGTAATGAAATCTGGTTTCTTACTGATTTATGTCTGCTATGTTTACATACCTGTCTGTTATACTGCCAATAACTCCAACTCTTGGGAAAACCCTGCTGGTCAAGAAGTTCTGCCTCTTGTAGCCATTTCAAAACAAAACATAGTATGAGTGTTAATGTATAATCACTATGAAGTAGATTGACAGCTGAATTCTGTCTGTTTTTCTTTCAAAAGCAGCCTGCCTCCTACACCAGCTACTGATTTTCACAAATTACTGAGATGTGCACATCTCTTTAACTTTACTGGAGCAGCCTGATGCTCACATAGATATACAATACAGTTATGTACATTTTATTTCATTTGGGAACACATTTAAAATCAATGAAGCCGCAAAGACGGCAGAGGACAGAAAACAGAAAAGGACTGAAGGACTTGTATTTCAAAGGAATCTCTCTTGAGCTTATCCAAGGGTAGAGAACGAGGCTGGACACTATTCCTTTTCCAGTGGTGAATCAAAATGTGAGAAAAGCAATAAGCAACTGTAACTGATAACCCAGGAAAAAAAATCCAAATACTACAAGTTTTCCTACAATAATAAGGAACCTATGTAAGCCTCTGCATTGTGTTTGGCAAAACCATATTCCTACCAAGTCTTAAAACTAAAGAAATACCTTCTACAAGAAGTGGATCATAAATTTCGATGTTGAAATCCAAGATGCGCTTACAGTGAAGGGCAGGATGTTTTATGGTCATTTAGCACCTTCTGGGAGTTAGAAAGTACGAGCGTGTCTTCGTGACCTTGCTCAAGTCACTTAGAGGGAAACTGTCAACTAAAAAAAAGTAATTCATACACTTCTCCCTCAAAATGACTTAGCTCCTGTTATTACTATTCGTCTGGTATTAGTATGCATAAATCTACTATCATTAAGACATATATGAAAAATAATGTTCTCCATTTTCCATTTTGCTAATATAGTGAATTTCAGAAGTCTTTTCCTGTATCTTAGTATTCAGATGTGTAATTCCTGTTCTTGGGTATGAGGGTGTTAAGACAGCAATGGAGGATATTACAATCAATAAATACCTTAAAACTGTTTATATTTCACAATCCTTAAGATTCCTGTAGGACATTTAAGTAGAGGTATAATGACTGAGATCACATTAACAGTTTGAGATTTCCCAGATTTAGATTTAACTGCACACTTTTTCCATTCTGAATCTAACTTTATCCATTCATAACAATGGGACACTTACATACTTACCTCACAGATGCATAATAAGGCTTAATGTTAAATCATTTAACATCACAGAAGGAAAGGTAAGGAAAAAAAAACCCTATTCTGTTACAATCTCTATATATGGACAACAAGGTTTATATAGTTTGAAGAGCAGGACATCATCTCAGATCTATTGCATAGTGACTTATTTTACTTATATCAATTGAGCAATTTTACAATAGCTACTAGTTTCATTCACACCACGAAAGCAGTGTATCAACACAAATTCACTGATGGAAAAAGTGGCAGTACATCGCAACCTCAACTCTCAAGCGACTGGAAAAAATTATAAAAAAAATACATGACCACTGCAAATCATCACATTTCTATGGACCTTGGCCAATACTGGACAAAATGGGCTTGTGAGGTGGATCCAAATTGGAATCTACAATGTGAATCAACCTACAATATAATTAAAGAAATCCTTCACACCGCAGCCAAAGCATATATTTTTTTATTCTATAATATGCCCTACCGACACTTTTTGGACTCCCTTTGGAACCACATGTGCAAAGCATGGCAATAAAAGGGTTATTCAAGTATCTTAAGCATCTGCTTTTGTGATTAGTATTTGAAAGGAGATGAGTGCTTCTCTTGCAAGGCACAAAATGACATGGATTATAACAGGTACTGTTAATGACAGTATATTAATGTTTAATAATGCAGAGTGATTAAGACTGGGTCTGTACTTTATTATTCTATCTTCTACATATGTCAGAATGGCTTGAATACCTTTTGGCATTACATTTAATTAAAAGTAAAAGTTAATTTTTCTCATTCATATCGGGTATAAGAGTTATTACTTATGATTATGCTAGATTTCCTACCATGACTTTCTTTGTTTAATTGATTGCTTACAGTCAGAATTAATTCCATTTTATTTTGAGTTCTTTGACTTTTCTACAAAAATGTACAAAGGTTTCACGAAAATTACTCTAATATCATATTAATTGATTGAATATTGTTTAATATAAATAAAGGAGTGTTTTTTTCCCCCAAGAGAGTTGCTCAGACAAAGAATAGATTTGTGAAAGCTCCCAGGTGATTTAAGAGCATATCATTCATACATTTTCCAATGGACGTCAGCCTTCTAAAATGACTTTAAGATCTTTTATCCTGAAAACCTTGTTTTCAGCTTTTTGAAAGTTACAGTAGATGTACTTTATCCCTTTAATAAAACAAGAAAACACAAAAGAAAACCAAACAAAAAACCTCCTGAAAGCAAATATTTTGTCTGAATTTCACACCCAACTAAACTGAAAGTAGCAAAGCTGCAAAAAGGACTTTTGCAATCAATTGACAGAGTCTCCACTAGTCCCATCCTAAAATGAACTTGTCATGTTCATACAATAGTCTTGCTAAATACAACCAATAGAGCAGTGAGAAATAAACAATCTGACTTAAGTGACTGTTTGAACTTAAAAAGACAGAGACAGACTAGTACCTCAGCCTTCTGTATCTCCATAACTTCCTGGTAGCACAGCAGTTTCTAGAGTACAATTAGACACACCATCTTAAATAGTAAGTTGTCCTGCAGAATGCCAAAATATCAACTAAAAATAACAATTTTTTTTTTCTAGACTATGATCTAATCTTACCCATATTTCTTCAAAGAAACTTACTACAGAACACAACTTCCTAGAAGTTTAGGTGCTTTTAAGTTCTTGTTCTCAAGCCCTGAGCTCTGTAACATGGGAATACTATTTTCTTACATTAAAATACACTGTGAAATTACATTCATTTGCCATGATTTCTACTGCAAAGAGAACCATATAAAAGTCTATAAATAAACAACACACTAAATCCCATTTATTCAGTGAATACTTGCCCACACTAGATTGCAACTCTGCTTCAAAAAATATGTTTGGAAGCTCAAGGGATAAAAGCCCATATGTTTGTTTCCTGTAGAAGAATGTGCAAAGAGAAATAAATTAATTTAAGACCTTCAAAATGGTAAAAGGACTGACTTAGTTGATGTATAGTCCCCTGATCTGTGTTGCTGAAGGTGGTACAGTATGGGTTGATTCAGGTAAGGAAAAAATGAGCTATGAATCCTTGCCAGGTATGCACAAAATTTTCACCTGCCGTGTACCTGCGATTTAACTCCTGCCACCTTTGAGGCTTAAGCAAGATTGCTTTCCTAGGTATTGTAACATCCTGTATCATGCAGGATGTAGTCTCATCCACAACATGCAGAAAGAGTGAAAAATCCCAGACAATGAACAACAAAGCAAGGGAACTGAGAAAAGGTTCATTTGCCTCCACCGCTCAGGACTTTGTTGCTTTTTGCAGGTCTGATTCTAGCATTGAGTCCAATTTCAGGTGGACCAAATGAGTACTGCTACTGAAAAAAAAGAAATTGCTGCTGATATATATTAACCATTCAGCTCTTTATATGCTACATAAAACATCCAGCAGCTTAAAGTCACATCTGCTTGCATTTTCCTTTAACACCAGACCAAATATTTACATCTCAAAACATTTTTTGAAGAGGGCAAGAGAAGTATATGTAGGTTGTAATACACTGTGTAAAAGCCTTCTACCTTTGCTCTGCCTATCAGCAGTATTTTTCTTCACTAAGTTGCTAATTCTTAGGGTTTTCCTTTTCTCTAAATATAGTTTTACCATGGTACCAATAGATTCTGATCAGGGAGTTTCAGCAAGACTATATGGTACAATTTTCAAACATACGTTAAAGCAATGAAGAAGAGTTGAAGTTCTTATGGTCCTTCTTATAACAGATTTAGATATGTGAATTATTATTTTTGTGGACCCACTGGCAACTCATACACAGTTCAAGTTTTAATGCAGCACAACACAGAACTACAAAGAAATGGAATCCTCCTACATTACTATTTTCATAAAGAAATCAGTTGAAGTTATTGTTATAGCTTGATGTTCTTTCTTCATTTGCCTGCAACAGATCAACCAAATCCTGATCCCTGACATCATGCAAACTAATATCTAAATCATGTCATGTCAATATCTGTACATTTTCAGTAATTATATGTATCTATATCTGTATAGATATTTTTATAAAATTCACAGTACTGAAGACAGAAATACAAACTTCAAAGAGGAGAAGAAAGCTAAGTCACATTTTTTTAACATCCTGATAACACAAGGAAAGGTTTGTTTTTACCATATTTCCTTTCTACTTTAAAATCTGAAGCAGATGGATAAAACCCCAGATCGATATGATCAAAATAATAATACTTTAAAAACGAGGAGTACCCAGACAGTCCCTAGTGGCACTGATTATTTTTTCTTTCAGCTGTTTCTACAGACATGGTGAAACACTTCTACTAGACCTTTGCAAAATCAAACATTGATGTAGACTTTCTGAATCAGATCACCAATGCTTCTCTCCACCTTCCACTTTCTCCCCTGAAAAAAAGAACAAAAAAGAAAGACCCAAGGAACTGTCCTCCTACCAGTCTGAGCAGTCTCTCTAAGCAGGGTAGATTTATCTAAAACTTCAGTATATCTTTTTATTTAGATGTTTGTTTGCCCATTGTAGGAAATGAAGGCATGAGTGAAATAAGAGTGGATGTAGATACACAGATATGGATACTTGTCTATGATTTTATATTTGTGAAATATCTGTCCAGTACATAACATCATAAAAGGAAATACTTGATTCCTCTGGCACCTTCAGAAAAGGAGTCTGAATTATAAAGAACTTATATATTTTTTAATAAAATTATTTCATAAGCACTAAATGCTTCAGAGAACATTTAGAACAGATGAGCACAGACATTAAACACAAATTTCAACTGAAAAATGAGGAAATGTAATGCTTATATTTGTTGAAAAATGCAAAACTGCAGGGATTTCAACGCCGAAGGGCTATGAAGTTTACGCTTCTGTAGGCATCTATCAGATGACAACTATAGAGAATGCAAAGATCTTTTCTTTGCTTTGTTCCTACTACCTAGAAGTCACACCTGCTCTGATCCTCACAACATCCTTATCTTGTGAAGCCCAACACAGTTACACAGCTCTAAGCAGACAGTTATGCTTTCAACCCTTTTACCCAATCAGAACATTCCAATTTTCAAAAGCATTTTATAATCAGATTATACCATGCTGACATTTATATACAAATTATAGTGTTTCCGTGTATCATAACCCTTATAATCGTGAACAGCTTTAGTAGAATTCTCTGTGGAAGACAGCTTTGATAGAAAATCGTTTCTGTCCTCCCAGTTAATTACTGATTTTTTTTCTACCAATTAGAAACTTGAACTCAATCCCACAGATTTATAATTTACAATCAGTAGCCAATGCATACAAATTACTCTCGCTTCTCTTTTAAAAATGAGTAAAAGTTGAATTTATTAAATGTTAAATCATATGAAATACTCACAGTAAAATGCTGTGTAGTAAAACCTTCTCTGGCTACTGGAGTATACTGAATAGTTATTTATTTAAACTAATCATTCTTAAGAGCTACTAAATGCTTTTCTACACTCAGCATATGTGTTTGCACTCTAACCTACCAGATTAGCATTGCCAATTTAAACTCTTAATCAAGTCAAATATATATATTTAAAAGCACTAGGATCAATAATAGAAGTAAACAGAAAATGTAGATTTAAAAAGGATGATTAACCTGCTAAAAAAAATCCAGCCAGCAAGGGAAAGAGAGAAACATTAAATTCAACTTCCTGCCCTAGTAAATCAGCCACTGAATCACAGTAGACTGAGGTTTCAAACTTTACCTCAGTTCCAAGGAAACAGCATTTCTCTGCATTTATATCCCTCCTTCAATTCTGTTCCCACCTGACTCTCCAGTTGTACAAGAGAGGACTCTATATTGAATAATTAAAAATAAGTAAACAGTGACAACTCATCTCCACCTACAACTATGCCCGTAGAGGTAGACAACATATACATGAATGTTCCCAAAGTGCAACAGTGCTAATGAGTGCAGAATTCATGTATTTTTCTGAAAGCCTCTTCAGCAGAGTTGATGAAAGTCTAGGTCAGCAGAGGTTACAAGTTTGTTGGGAGCATCTCTTTCCCAGTTAATATATCAGACAATGCAGCTATGCCAAAATATCACCGGACAACACCGACTTCATAACATCCACCTTAAGACAACTATATGTACAGCATTTTAACAGTTTGCTTATTTGCCAAGTAATGTACTATAAAATATAATTAATAAAGAACTGTTAAAAACTCTTGATTAGATTGAGTGCTTTCAAGCAATTGTAAAGTGAAGAAACGTGACAACATAAACAGGAAGTATCTTATGTGTCACAGTAAAAATACTGCAAGGGAAGAATAAAATTAACTTTAGCTCTGCACTTTAAAGATTTGCCCTCAATGTCATCAACAAATAGATGGTTTTCATCTTCAGAAGTTTAAAAGAAACATCCAGTGCTGTAACTTGAACCTACATTGCTTAGATTCAAATAGCTTTAGTGCTACAGATTAAAGGAAAATAGTTCTAGTTGTTACGAATAAAAATTGGAGGGGTTGGGGCATTCTTTTCAGAATGAAGTCCATCCTAGAAATATCTGAGTAAGAAATTCAGACCAGCAATCTTTTCAATAATTAACTTACTGCAATGCTTTCCTCACCCTGACTTGAGAAGAGCTGCTCACTTTCCCACTTCAGGCTATCATCACCAGTAATATGGCAGAAGCTGCTCTTGGGAATCAAATGAAGACTGTTACTAACAATATTCACATTCAATTGATTGATGACTTGATCAGTTTTTCTGATCCTTACAGAGAAATTTCCTCTCACTGGGGTTTCTGTTTTCAGTTACACTAGATTGTGATTGTAACAAAAGACACAAACAGTTTTCAGCTTAGTTAATTTTAATAACAACTTTAAGGAGAAAAATCCTTTTACTTGATAAGTAAAACAGTAGATTATAAAAGCCTTCATACTGGTAAAACTACTCTGAGTACAAGTACCTATACACTTCAGTAGAATTTACTGTACTGAAAATCATCTTTATATACATATCAGGTAGGTATCTGAGTTACACCTCCAGAACAATTCATTTACTCCAAAACCTACACATTCAGCCCCTATCAACAAAACCATTAATGTTTAAAAAAATCTCTCAAAAGCATCTTCTATTGATTTTTTTGTATCTTTTTGACTACACAAGTGTTTAAAGTGTGAGTGATGCATTTGAAGCCGACTCTGCTCTCTATATTTGGATTTTTTAATACACAATATTCAGTGCTGGTGGAATTAATGATCTACACTGCCTATGAATTAAGTGAATAGTACTTTTATCCTCACAATTGTAATGAAAATAATTCCTCATTCCTCTGAAATACTCTTTTTGCCATGAATTACATTATATTATTATTTTGCCATGAATTATACAACATATCTTTTTATCATATATTCATACTTATCCTTATTAGTTTCTTAAACGTCCTTGAAATAAGTATTTTTCACCTCATCATTAGAAAACAGAGGTTCAATCCTGGGAATGCACTGAATAAACAAACACATTATGGACTAGGTAGCCATATATTAACATGCTCAAACTTAATGTTCTAAGAGTTCAGAAAAGTTATTTGTACGTAATAATTTGTATATACAAGCATATAATGAGTAGCACGAAATATCTATTGCAGCTAAAAAGAGATACAGAATCTGTTAAACTCTTGATAATATTGCAGTTGCTGTTTCTTTTTTAAGTCACTTCATCAAGGCTTTATGCTATTTGTTTTTTCCCCTCTATCAGGAATTCACTGTCAGAGGAAGCACCAGAAATATAAAGGAGTCTAAGTAGCCAAAACACTACCTCAGATGCGTTTACTAAATGGTGCTGTTTGTTGTTTCTGTTTGGTTTTTACTTTTTTTTTTTTTTTAAATAAAACAATAACAGTAGTAATAGGAACACTAACGGGTTCCTTGACCAATACTTTTACTTAAAATCTCAAAGGCTCTATGTGGACTCTTATTAAGTCTACAGGAACACTCTTTTAATTCAGTAAGGATAAAGTGCATTACAGCATTGAGTAAGTAGTCTCACAGTCTCCTAATCTCACAGGGGCATTTGGTACATTGAGCAATGTGCTAAAATCTCCCAGTGTTTGTCTACATCATTTTGCTACCTTGAGCTCAGATTCATTTCTACTTGCATAGCCTGCCTGTTTGTTCATAGTTTGGCCTTCTCCTGGTCAGGAGAAGAAAGCTGGCACTGAATTTCAGGAGGCATATTGGGACTGGCTTAAATTTGAATCTCTCCTCCATAAGGACAGCTGCCCCCAGTTTTGTTCTCTTATGCCTACATTTATTCTCAGCTACCTGATGTTGTCTCACCACAAAAATTGGGTCTGCAAGGTATGGATGCATCAGACGTGGGCAACCACAAATACAGCAAATTTGATTAACAATATAGATGTAGCTGAAGTGATCTACATGTGAAATAGATAGCATGGGACAGCGGAGAAGGGATCAGAGCCCTTGCTCACTCTGGCAGGGCTACCAACACTGACATATCTACTGAGAGTCAAAAACAGAAGAAGCAAAAGTAACCAAGACTCAATGCACAGCCAAGTGGAGAACCTAGAAGATGGTGGGGGTTTTTTTCCTTCTCTGCGGGACTGAAAATAGTTTCATAAAGATAATCAATAAAATACCCTAACTGGATAAAATGACAAAAAAAAAAAGCAACCCCAAACAAACCTTCCTACTTCACACTGGAAGGCAATATACAGTTTTCCTGAGTGAAAATAAAATTCTAGTCCTTGAAGTACGGAAAAACAGAATTGTAGAGAGCACAGCCAAAATAATGATAGGTACAAGCATACAGGGATGCTTCTCAGTAACCCACAGCATACAAGGGACTTCGAGGGAAAAGCATATTTAAAATCACTTTTGTGCTGTTACTGAACTTTCTTATTTGCTCTGTGGGGGATATTGGCATAAAACTCAGTGCTTAAAGAAAACTTGCAGGTCAATTTCAGATGAAAATTAACAATCTTTAAAGAAAAAATATCAATCTTTTCTATGTCATCATACTCATTTTCTGATTTGATCTTTTGGTGTCAAGTTCCTACCATACCCTACCCCTGGAAACTAGGCAGCACTCAGTAAAGTTACTAACACACGAGTACACAAGTCGAGTTTAGCTGTTCAGAATACCTGATCAGAGATCATAAGTTCTTACAACAGGAGGTCCCAATATTAGTTAAAAAGTTCTCTGCAAAACATTGTCTTTGATTTACTAACTATTATTAGTGTCACCCTGATACACAGTCATTTTCTCATTGATATCATCATATCTTGCTACCATGGTTTCCAAACAGCAAGGGTTCAGCCTCTGATGACAGAACCATGAAGTGTGCATATGATATTCCAAACATAAAACCCTGAGCATAGCAGTTTGACAGGACACTCTGAGTCCCCATGCTGCTGAACCTATTCGCGTAGAGATTAATTGTAAAATAATAATTCTATTTGGTTAGAAATTTTGGTGTGAACACAGAATGAAGTATTACTCGCCCTACAAAAAAGACTGCCTTCTGTGGCCAAAAACATTGTGATTGCCTCCATGAATTTTTTTCCTCTTGCTCTGTGCTAGGACACAGTTATTTAATATTTGTATTAACACAGCACTCGAGAACTGTTGTTATGATTCTCAGCATAAAAAAAGATCTATACAAACACAGAATAAAAGGTCAGTTCTTGTCATGACTGTCCTGAATTAGAGGCATGAAAAGATTTATCTGAAACACCATTTCTTTTGTATTTATTAGTTCTGATTATATCTGGCATTAGAATTTTATTTACTCCATAGTTCACACTAAATAAGCTTAAACATGAAAATAAATATTCTAGCAAAAAAGGCGTAAATTCTTGAGTTAGAAATTAAAAAGTCATTACGAGAGTGTAATAACTATTATTATTATATAAAAATAACAATAAAAAAACAACAATAAAACACATCTTAAGACTATTTTTAATAATAAAGATCTTTCCTAACTGCTATATCATTTTGTCTGGCTTAGGAAAGATAAGGAAACTAGTCCACTCCTAATCCTCACAAATGACTAAGCCTTGAGAGGTTTACTGGTTACATTTACCTTCTTTATTTCTTTGTTTAAGGGTCACTCACCCATTTTCCTCTCAATCTGGCTTATATTACTATGCAATATAGATGTGTCAAAAAAGGTATCTTCCAGTTCCTTCCTTTCATTACTAAGCCTATTTATTCTGGCTTAAATAATATTCCAGCTCATCACAATATTTTCATGTTACAAGTCACAGAGTACAAGCCTACCATACATGTATAAATTGGAGACTGCAAGAAGTTATCAAATCTGCTCATATTCCCAATCTTTACATTATCTTCATAGAGACCAGAGACAGCTTATTAATTACAGAGCTACAAACTTGGCATTTAGAGTGCTCTCACCCTTCCCTCACAGCACTTGTAACTTTTGGGCTCTTGCCATTACCACTATACTATAGAAAATCAGGAAATCAGCATTCATTACAAGATTCAATCAGTTTTCCAAGTGCTTAATTTACCCAAGAAGAATTTCATGGCCTCGAAAATTATTTTCATAATCCTTTTTACCCCATGTTTTACTTTTCTACATAAAGCGTAAGAAAACACAACCTATTGAAATAAACTTAGAGATTTGGCTCACACGCATTTTCCCCAACCCTGCCAATAAAACACAAACCTTCTAATCTTACACCTGAAAACCTCAGTAAAATTTATACTCACTGTATTATGTGAGATAAGTTGTGATTATCTCTCTTTCATTTCAGCATGGATCATCCCAAAAGACTACTGAAAATACACTTGCACTTTTATAAGCTGCATGAATATTTCTTCATATTTAATAACTCCGATATATATAATATTCTTTCATTTACATCAGCAAATACATTCCACCATCATAGTATATCACATTCAGATTCACTCAGCTGCTTTTCTATGTACTTAACAAATAAATAAACTTATTTAAAACAACAAGAATTGGTGGTTGTCTTTTTTACTATTTTTCCTAATAGCTAACACCAGCCATTTCTATGATGATGAGAACTAGTGAGGCATCAGTTTTGCGCTTTAATAATTATACTTTTCCACTTCACAACTGTAATGTATTCTTACTGTTAAAGTTCACATTGGTGTTGAACCACAGTACAAAATACAGACAAATCAGAAAAATATGAAGATTTCTTGATCATTTTGGCTCTGTGTTGCTGCCTGCCAGGATCAGTAGCTACAGAAACCCATTATAGTCAGCCTGAAATATTAAACATATATACATCGACATATATGGCCTAGACACATGAGCTTTAATGCATATGGCTGAGCCATTTTTTCCCATTGTTTGAGTCTCTGAGGTTATGGGAACTAACCTGACAGAGCATTTAAAAGCAGCTCATGTCAGTCAATCAGTTTATCTCGAGAGACAGCTGTGAAACTTGATTTGGATTCAACAAATATTGTATGCCATGTGGATAGATGCCTAAAAATCAGCTAGAATAGGCTACTTAATTAAAGCCATATGTTCCCATCAGTTACGCACCACACACGGAAGCAGCTGGTCACAAGTTATACAACTTACATGCAAAGTGCTAGCAAAACCTTTATGTGGGAAATTAATGTCTAGATGGCATACTGACAGTGCTATTTGGTACCTTTGATACTTGGATGTACTCCATCCAGGTTCAATGCTGTGTTGTACTTACACGCTTCCAAAAATATTATTTAAATCTTGATCAAGTGTAAGAAGAGAACAGAAGGTCCCAGAATTTTTTGTAATGCAGTATATATAATTCACAAATTAACATTGAAATAGCACCAACAACTAGAATTACCTGCAGTAGTTTAAGCAGTTAGTGTGAAGAACCAGAGTAGCCAGAATTTAAACACATTATTCTTTAAGGATTCTATGGAACCATGCATTTTTATCAAACCTATGAAATCAGTAAGACCTTGATCATGGGCTTAAAAACTTCACAGCCAGAGTCACGTATCCAGAAAAAGAGACCGGGGGCTAACTACTTATAACTTGGTAGTGACTGCTAATTAATTAATGCTATAATTACTATTGGCAGATAATTGTCAATGGTAATGGCAATGAAAAAGCAATGTAGGCTATAGTTGTACTCGCAGTGAGGGTCTTCATAATTCAGTCAGTATATGAAGATGCCTTATGTCAGTGTAATTTTAAAGGCACAGTTAAAAGCACTTTGTGCAGGTAAAGGGACAAGCCTTTCGTTCATTAGAAAGTCTGGGCGGAAAAACAGTTCCCCAGCTTTCCTCGGAAACATTGCCTTCATCTGGCTGACTCTGAGGGAGCTAAATATAGGTACAATACAGAAAACAGAGCTGTTCTCTGTTTTTTGGGGGTTGTTTTCCTTTTTAACAAAGTATACAACAAACAATGGATTGTATTGAAAACCTTTAAAAAAACCAAGCAAATTTGGTATGTTCCTCAAAGGAATGTGTTTGCAAGCAATAGTTTATAAAGAGCCCAAGAACACAGTGCAACTCCATAGGCAAGTACCATGATGAAATTCTAAGAGGTCCTACCCTCTGTGGCATTAAAGTTCTAATTTCCAGAGAGGATGAAGCTTGACCCACACTTTGTGAAAACAAACCCTGGTTCTTCCCTCTATTCACCTTTTGGTCCACTCACTTTCAAATGTGGTAATGACTGGACAAAGCAGAATATAGAATTTCAACCAGCTGGCTAGAAATGCCAGGAACATATTGACTCTCTCCTCTATCTGATAGGGTCATAAACTGAAGATATTCAAGTCCTTTAGCCTACAGATGATATAAATAATACTGTATAATAACACTATCCTTGGCAAATGTGATAACGATGCTATGTATTTATCTAGGAGATAAAGAAACAAAGTTTTGTTCCTATTCTAAAGCAAGACAAACTAATGTATAACTTTTATCATCACCTTTTACACATAAGAAGATTGTGCCTTCATAATAAAAGAAGATATACATTGTTCTGGGCACATCACTGGGAATAAAAGGGCTATAGTTCTATTTTCACTAAATTTTTATTTCACTAAATTTGTACTAAAATAAGACATCTTCATATGCTGACTGAATTACAAAAAGCCTCACTGCAAGTAAAACTGTAGTCTAGAGTTTTTTGTTTATTTTGGGTTTTTTTTTCTGATTACCATGCATTTTGCATCCATTTGAGACACTAGATACCAGTTTCACAATGGAGTTTTGTAGGTGTTATAGTACTTCAACCTAATAATATCGATGTTTTTGCTCCTGCAGCTGAAAGTTAAATCCGGAATGGAAGTGTAATAAAACTTTCCCAGGGATAAGAATCCTAAACCCACTTGGAATTTCTAACTGGTTAGCTGTTCAGTATATATGTATATACCTCAACACTACCAGAAAATGCAGATTCTTGCAGCCATTTAGGTTTTTTTTTTAAATTCCACCCACAAAAAGTAAATGTCTACACATTTTCAAGATTAATATAGGGCGCAGCACGCAAACTTCTGCCTTGACCTGATCAGCCGAGCTATGTACACCCTGGAGCTAGATATTTCTCAGCAGCATTTTCATAAATGTTTGCATGCTGCATTTGAAATTTTATGCAAATTAATGGCAGGCAGGGGCTTCCCGAAAGTGACCTCTTGGAGGACTATCAATTGTCCAGTTTGCTTCTATCACCCAAATACAAGAAATCTGTGTTATTTTACATGTGGTTTACATTTAGGAACCTTATTTTTTCAGTCTGACTTGAAAAAAAACATGTTTAACTGCAAGGCTTAGTTGTTCTTGGCAGCTGACCATAAATTATCAGAACAAGGCAATCAATAAATATACATGTTAAAACGCAATGACTGTAGCCATCAAAACAGTCATTGGAATATTTATACTCCGTGAAACAAGGGAATTATAGAAGCTGTCACTCTTCTTGACAGAAAAAGACACCATACATGCTGTTTAACTTCAAATATAGTTAAAGAGAAATGGTACACAAAACGGAACAGCTCCACACAGTTTAAGCAGTGAGCCAAGGGTGAGGAAGACTTTATAATTATTATATGCTGCTTTTCAACTTGATTTCACATACATACATGCACTTTTTCTGCAGCATTTGCAATTGTTCATTTTCTCTGAACTAAAAAAAATATTCTGGCCATTAACCTCACTCCTAAATTGACATATGAATCGATTGGGTCTTTAAATAGCTTCAGCGAAGACCCACATGGCACATATAAACTCCAGTAACTTTTTTGAGGATATTTCAAACAGAAAAGGGAGTAAAGACTGAAGAGATTGGCTGAGATGATGCGATCAAGGAGGACATTTAAATAATAGAATTTTTTTAATTAAAGTGTTTGCTTCAACAATACTTTGGGAACATTATGAACCATCCCATCAAGAAATACATAGCAGGGTGCAAATCCAGTGGGCTAGCTTTTTAAACATCAAACTGCTAAATATTTCAGCTTTGCAAGAAATGGGAAATTTGCCTACTAGTTTTCCACACGTTTTCTTTAGATACAAAATTTCTTCCCATGCTAACTGGCAGATAAAATACATAGTATTACATATAGAAAAGAGGTTGCTTAATAAGTACTGTAGCTATTTTGACCCTATAATCATAACATTATATACCATTTTATACAATACACTTAAATCTTATTATTATACTTACTATAACATTTTCAACTCTGTTGATTTAAAAAGTTTAGGCCTCCTTTGAGTTGTATGTCTATCCTGCCATTCGAAATATTTTATGCTGTACATGTGCAGCAGAATAGCCGTGTCTATGCTGAAGCAGCAAATGACCACAGGCAGAAAGAGGAATTGAGAAGCCAGAGAAGCTCCAGGAGGCTACAAGAGGGAGAACCAGTCCTTTTCCCCAGCAACAGCCTACCTGTCTGCTACTGCTTTCCCTCCTCCTTTCCTTTGGAATGGGAATGCTTGGTATAATTGAAGTACGTGGGAAAGTTCCCAGCTAAACAGGCAATAACATTCAACACTAAATAAATAAATAACATTTATTCCTGAGAAATGTTTTTTGGGGTTTTTTTCCCAGAAATGGTACAGTCTTGAACTGAAAGGTGAAGTGATAAAAACAAGAGGATTGTCTCTCTTATTAATTTGGTTCATTTTTAAGTTCACTGACCCATGTCCAACCTTGATCTGTCTAGTTTCAGCTCCTATCTCGATCATCTTTGCTATCCTAACAGATTGCTGACTACCATACATTTTCTTCTGATTAAGCTACATTTAGACTGATGAAGTTGTCTCTCCACTATCTGTTGCAATAAAGCTCTTAAACCTTCTGAACCACTGTTGTCACACTTTTCTGAACCTCCTGGAATCTTTCAACATCCTTTTTGAAATACAGATGCCACAGCTGGACAAATTTAGCAAGACCGCATGCTGCATTTACTCACTTTTCCCCTCAGAAGAAATTCAAGGATCATATTTGTCTTTCTAGCAAATTATAATGACGAGATTACTGAATACAGCCAATTAGTGCTTCAGAGTTGCTGCCTTGGGGTACACAGTCTTTAATTCTCATGCTTCATTTCTAGATATATGACACTGTTAAACCAGAAACCCTTTGATATTGGCTCACGAGAACAGCTATTTCAACTCAAGGAATGAGAAGAGAGAAAAGATTCAGGTTTATCCAGATAGCATATTAATTAATTTATTCTTACAGATTTGCCTTTGTAATTTCCAGTATTTGGTATCTGAGAAGCCCTGCTAACCTTTCTGACAGGCTGGTGTATATAAATTAATGATAGTGAACTTAATCTCCAAGAATTTTATCCTGTAGTACTGAGTCAATCACAGTGTTTTGCAATGAGACAGATTTCATCTGAAACAAATTTTTGCATTCTGAAATTTTGTTTTTTGCAGTCTGTTAGTCTCAAATAGTTTTCGGAGGTATTCCAGAATAAGCCCAGTCCAGACATCAGAGTAGTGGAATGAAAGGGGACTGTGTGAGACTCTGTTCCAATGAGAAAGAATGGGAAAAGGGATACTATAGGTTTACAGATGAGAAATGTGCTGATTTATCTAAATCAATTTAGACAAAATTGATGCACTTGTTTGTGTGGTTGCCTTTAAAGTGGTTAAAGAGTGGTCAAAATTGATTTAGTTTAATTGGGTTAAGCTAAAACTGTTTTACCCACTTTTAAACTGCTTCAATGTCCACACAAAGCAGTTGAACCTACTTAGCTAAATGGAATTAGAGACTGATTTTGTTAAGCAGGAACAATTCCCGTCACACAAAAGTGACAGATAAGTGACAGAGTTAAAAGGAGAGAGTGGTGAAGATGAGGTAATAATAAATGGGTATTATAGGATAAATGAATGAACCATGAAGAGGGGAAAAGAGTGAAGGACTGAATACAAATGAAGATAGAACAGACAGATATATGGATAAAAGAGAAAAGAAGGCAGAACACAGTGGGGAAAGAAGAGAGCTTTGGCATTAAACTTCCTGTAGAACAAACAAGAATAGAAGAATTAAGGACAAAACAAGGATTTTATAAATCATCATTCTAAGAACAAACATCTATGTCTTGGTCTGGCAAAGCTGCAATTGATTTTTGCCTGAGTAGAGACTGAGCCTCTAATTTGGCTCCCAAAGTGGAAATTTGTTCTTTCTTGCCATGTACCATCTCAATGAACTATTGTAAGAAAACATGCTTATTATGATCTTTTGCTAAGATGCCAGGTGGTAGCACTTAAAACCTCTTGCTACGGGAGTAGAAAGGGGATTTATTTTCATTATTCATAAGAGCCATTTTTACGGGATAACTAGTAACATAATGTAGTTGTGAATCAAGTGACATCAAGTGTACTTATTTCTGGGGTTACAAAATGAAACGAGATGAGGTAATAACTTAAATTTTTGATACTTGCTTATGAAATGCAGGTATACTGCAGCAACAAAAGTTATGGGAACCCAAATTCATTAGCCCTATGATTCTTTTTGTTTGGTTTATGAATACAGAGGTTGGTGCCATATAAGCGTAACTGATGTCTAATATTGCCGCCACAAGATTAAGTGGTACTTTGCATTGTAAGGTTCATTTAAAATCTAATATGAAAATTCAGAAATATTGACCGTACTGATTATTTGCTGTTCATGCCATTTTCTGGCATGGGCAATTTTTGTGCCCTGAAATTCTGGGAGAAAAAAAAAGAAAACACTTGAACAACAACACCCGTCGCTCCCCCCCCACCAGCCAAAACATCATGAAAAGAATTTGGTAGAGGTAGGATGAAAATTTCAGAACTGTGAAAATTAGATAGATAAATATGACTAGACTGAAGTGGCCCAGAGCTCTTCAGAAGCCCTGAAATGGAAAATTTCCTCTTAAGATTGGGTAGCCTCTCTAATTCAAACAGATAAAGCTACATTGAGTAAATACAAGTCTGAAAATAGGGTTTAGAAGTACAACTACAACCCACTTTCTATATCTTCATTTTATCTCCAAAAGCTGTCTAGCCTAGAAATTGAAAAATCCCAAGTACTCTTTCTTGCCTCGTCAGGAAATATTTTAAAGAATTTATTTTCTTACACTTTGAAAACATTGTGAGAGTTGAAGGATTATATGGCCATATGTTATATACCAAATTAAATACGTGTTTAGGTCAAAATTTATAACTACAAAGCATTTTTTTCAAATATCTTGACTTGAGATAACTTAACTAAAGACAGTCAGTTAAGCTATAAACACAGAGGAAAAATACGTAATGAAGAAAAGAAGTTAGCAATGCTGTGACTGCACATCCCTAATCTATCTCTGACCTGATCTGGTATGAGCACACACAACAGTATCACATGAAGAAGGTGCTCTGACTTTGGGCTCATAATCAGACAAAAGATGTATATCTTTGCCCCTGTAATTGAAAATCCACAACACAGATTACTTGCAGATGATCAGAAGTACAAAAATAACATCACTATTTTATCTGTACTTACTAATTTAAATTCAAAGACTGCAAAGAAAGTTATGTCAGAAAAATGATTTTACTCCACACATGGGGAGCAGACCTAAGAGCTCAAGAATCCATCCGGAGGCAGTGTTCCCTTCTAGATAAATTTTGCCTAAAATTCAATAGATCTAATTCTGTTCCCAGTTCTGAGTTCTACCCATGGCTTCCTGAATGGCCTCTTAAAAGTCACTTCAGCTATGAATAAAAGAGAGATAATGAAATTTGCCTCTTTTCCAAGCACTCTGAGGCTGGGAGTTTGCTGAAAAGTACTACTAGTAAGGGATATTGTCTGTAGCAATGTGACCCCCTCATCTTCCCTCTCTGCCCCTGGTGTCACAATGTTTATAACTGGACTTGGGCATCAATATTGTCACAGGGTCAGATCACTCAGGATGTTAATATGGTGTCTGTTCCATCCCTAAGAACAGCTTAAGTAACAGAGAGAGATTGTACCAGTCAAACGTTAGTCTCTGTTAAAGCAGAGATGAAACAGTAGTTCACACACCTTTTCTCTATTTCTTTTCAAGTAGTGAAGAAATGCATGCACTTTTTAATATACTTTTGCCCTTCAAAGCCACAACAAAACCTAAGAAACTGTAATTTCAAATATCAAAACACAGCATTTCCTACTGAAAAACATCAGTAAAAACAAAGGTCTGAAATAGGAATTTTAAGGTTCTGCCTAATTGTCTGAGCATTTCTTTGACAGCTAACATACAGATTACATAAATTTTGTTTGTGTTTTTTTCCATGAGAGGGGAAATCACCATAAACTATAACATTAAGGAGATCACATGTCTAACAAAGGAGAAAATGTCAATATCTTTTTCAAATGCATTTTGTCTGGGTGATAGATTAAGTTACATTGCAAGATTCAGCTTCAAACATTAGCTCACACAATTAGCCAGGCATAATTAGACAGTCAAGTGAGAGAGTATTAGTCGTCATTCACTGGGCTTTTTCATCTTATGACCTGTACAGATTTCCATAAGGTGAAGGCCAAAATAGACTACAGCACTTTTATTTGACTAGCATTTATGAATTCATGTATCATTATATAAATATTACCTTTGATTGAGATCTCATTAAAGGTCTCTCTGTCTCATATCAAAATGTCCATGACACTCCTAAGAAGGGAAATGTCATTTAACTAAGGCTGTGCTTATTAATCTAATAACTTCAAAAATGATCATAGAAAATGACTTTTTTTCTCATTAGATCAGCACTATTTCTTTTTTTCCCCTGAAAAAAATCCAAACTTTGCAATGAAAGCAGAAAACAATCAGTATTTGAACTGGTAGTTAACTTCCTGAACTGAAGTACTACCAAACAACCCTCCTGCCACCGTGTTTCTTTTTGGTTTAACACAGCATTTGTTTCTAGACTTTAACAGGGCCTTTCCTCCTCTCAGTCTCATAACACAACCAGTGTAAAATTGATAGTATAAAAAGAAATAAGATCATCACAGTGAAACTCTCACTGAAAGCAAGAGAGGCATAGAGAAATACGGAGCCCAAACATAAAGTCTTTTTAAATATTACCCAACTTCTACCCAGGCATCGATGTGTATGGCTGAGTATATTCACTTCTTTGATTCTTCCCTGTAACCCTTGCAGAAGTGATTGTGTTTGAATATTTCAGGGAGGTGATATATCATTTGGATGTGTCAGGTGACAGACAACCTTTTCAAACAGGGAAACAAACACCTGACATCATCTTCTTGACATGGAGTTTGCCTAAGACGGAAAAACATCAAAAGGAGTTCTTTTAGTCACGAACTATGGGATTTTACACATGCAAAGCAGCAGATGTTTTTCCTGCTACTCTCTAAGGGGATCAAAATGTTGCACCAATCTAGAAAAGCCATGTAAGTGTCAGAATTTACTTCCTAGGCTGTGTGTTCTATTGTTTTCTTTTTCTTTTGGCTAAGATTGGCAAGGCTGGGCCTATATAATGTTATTCCTTGTACTTGCTATTCCTAACTACTAATTGTTTAAGAGCCTATAGAATCCCAGTTTGCATCTGCTTCTCCACACAATAGCAGGACTTCTGCTACTCATTCTCTTTAGCAGTTTGGATTACCTGAATTGTTTTGAGTGCCAAGGATACACCTAAGAAAGAAGCAATGCAGTAACATGCAATACATACAGCTTAAGTACTTTTTGAACGTGGGACAAAAGCAGCAAAGAATTTTTAGGGTAACAGTTCTAGACAGCTACTGTAACCTGCTAATACCATGATCAACTCTGAATTGACTGGTGCTAATTCTGCTGCGTAGTTACTCACTTCATGAACTACATAACATCAAGAGTTATAAAGTATAGGGAAAACAAAAACACCAAAAGCCAGAGCAGAAAAGTAAGGAGAGTACACGTGAATGTCCTAGACAATCCAGCAGCTGGGAAGCTCTTCCTTCATCCCCGTGGCGACTGGAATGACTGCATGAACATTCTTTCCACAGCAGCAGTAGTGCATGTAATCCTAAGGACAGTCATCTAGGCAGGAACCTCATTACCAGGACAGCACCAAAGTCTGCCACAGAAAGGGTGCCCTGTCTACATTACCCAGTTACTGAAGAGTGTGTATGTGGCTTGGTGGTGCCAAACCAAGGTGCAGATGCAAGTGGGTGCATACTTTACCATAGTGCACTGTGTAATATGTGTCGATGTGTTTGCACAGCTCTTGATGGGACTGTCCTCTACGGTGAGACCGCCTAGCAGGATGCAATGGAAAGCACTGACTAAAATGTGTGGTCCTATGACTTTTACTCTGATGTACCACATTAGCCCATTCAGCCTTGGTGACACCACCGGCAGTTATATAAAATGTCAACATAAGGGCAACAAGTTTCACCCATTCTTTGGCATATTATAAGCCTAAGTAATGTTGGGATTGTCACAGAAACAAAGAATATGCTATGTTTTACCCTCAGAACTCCAGTTTAAATGAAGAAACCGTAAAACTGCAAATAGTGAATAGAGAGTTCCTTGGCTATGTGTCTGCAGAGGCTCTTTAGCACAAATTGTTCCAGTAAGGACATGGAATAACTTATGTTCAGTAATTTGCCTCTAGTTCCACCTGGTTCAGATGGGAACATAAGACTGTTTCTTGGCTGAATCCACCCACTTTCAGTTTAGTTAAATTGTGTTCCTTTTGGGACTTTGCCATAAAAAAATGTAGAAAACATGCAGATCTGGAGATACAAAGAATATTTTTGTACCACTGGAGTCTCAATTAAGCTATCAACTCTCCAGATATGTAAATAATGTTAAATAGCAGACAATTCTAGGTCTCTGAGATTTCCCCCTTGTATAACATACACCATCAAATCAATAATGTACATAATTTAAATGGTTGATATACCACTGTTATTTATATATATATTTTATATATTTTTATATATTGACATGAACTCTTCTCAGATATATACAAATCTCTCAGAACTAAAAACTTCCTCCTAAATAGTGTTTTCTGGATTTTGTAAAGAATAATCTCTCTGCTATCTAGTCTCAAGATTGAGAATAGACATGTATTGTACATATCATTGTATGGTGGATTTTGAAACAAAAAATCCCTGTGCCTATTTAACATCCAAATCACACAGCAGATTCCTCTCTTAAATCTGCAGGGGTGCCCACTTTAAATCTCAGAATCCTATGTTTGTTTATTTCTCCTCTTTATCCCCATGTTTATGGCCAGAATGCCTTATTTATTCTGTTTTGATTTATCTCTCTTCCTCATTGCATCAAAACCACAACACTTATGACAACCAAACACATGCTAAAAAAGCATCATACTGTATTCATCATCCACCCAAAGGATTAATATCTCTGATTAATTTTCTACTTTTAACAGCAATTTTTAACATAGTCAACAGGTGGATTGTTCTTCTGCACTAAGACAATCAGAATTACAAGGCAGAGTAAACAATTTCAAATGGCTATCACACTGTTTTTTCTAACCAATAAGTAATTCTAAGCAATTCATTAATTTAAGAAATTGTTACTTAATTGTGTATAATTTAATAACTATAAACTTAATTTGATCTAAAATGCACATAAAATGTATCTCCCTTTTTAGTTACCTGTAATAGATTGTTTTTTATATTGTGTTCTCAGAAATAACTGTATTTCATGTCCTCACTAGGCACTTGAGCCAGCATGATCATGATTTCTTTGGTCACTCTCAGCTACAGACAGGCAGTCTGAAAAGACTCAGTAGGGCTCTGGTAGACCTGTGAAAGTAAAGTACTGAGACAGGATCTTTAATGGTATAGGAAAAAGGTAAAATATATTGTCAGGGAGAAGTTGGTAAAGTAACTCATTTACATAAGCTTGTTTACATATATCAGGATTAACTCTCACATGAAAACATAATTATTACAATTTGAATCTGAGCTATTTTCGCATGGTTTTACATGTGCACACAGACACATACATTTTGTAGGTCAGCCAGGTTAAGGCATCAGCATACACACAGCCCACCTTTTGCTTTCTACAGCTTGCATGTTTCATAAACTCCTTTTCCAGATGCAATTTAACTCCACTGCTAGCCATTTTCAAAATCTCTGCCTTTTTCCTTCAAATAATTTTCTTAGTCCTCTAACCTTCTTCCTGCTTTAAGTTCAGCATAAGTCTTATGAGCACCTCAAAGCTTATTAACCTTACTCTTGACTTTAATATAAAGTATTGTTGGCTTCTACCTTTCCTCGATACATTCCTGTCATCACTAACAAACAGAACTACAAAATCAAGATGAGGACCAAAATTTCAATTTCATGTGAATACAGATGCTTCTCAGTCTGTGTGCACAAAATCTACATCATATTTTCTTCATAACCTTGACATTTCTTTTAAGAACAACTAAGAATAACATCATTAACAAGATGAACATATATCACAATTATATTATAATAATATTAATGAAATACTATAATGAACTCTTAATCATTACTTAGTAAGTTACAAATTTCATATGGAGAAAATAATAACTTACATGTCTAATGAATAACATTGTACTAGGACTAATATAGTTGCAAGTCAATTACACACTATGTAGCTGATTTAGTTGCATTTAGCTAAGGAGCTTTTCCAAGCTCACTGCAGATTAATTACGTCTTTAGGCATATACTCTAATTTATAACTGTCACTTGTGACAGTAGCTGTTGACTAGAATTCCTTTATACTTATCCAAAAGATAAGAAATGCAACCCCCTCCAAAAAAAACCAACAAAACAAACATCAACACTACCCCCAACAAAATCTCTGAACATACAAGATTTAAAACCTTTACTATTTGAGGTAAGATCATAGAATCATAGAATTGCTAGGTTGGAAAGGACCTTTGAGATCATCATGTCAAACCATACCTGTCCACTAGAACCATATCCCTGAGCACTTAATCTATCAGTCTTTTAAATATTTCCAAGGATGGTGACTCAACCACCTCCCCGGGCAGACGGTTTCAACACCTGATAACTCTTTTGGTGAAGAATTTTTGCTGATGTCTAATCTGAACGTCTCCCGGTACAACTTGAGGCCATTTCCTCTTGTGCTATCACCTATCACCTGGGATAAGATAACAACACCTACCTCTCTACAATCTCCTTTTGGGTAGTTGTAGACAATTATCAGGTTTCCCCTCAGCTTCTTTTCTCCAGGCAAAACAACCCCAGTTCCCTCAGCCACTCCTCAAAAGTCTTCTTCCCCAGCCCCTTTGTGAGCTTCGTAGCCTTTCTCTGGACACGCTCCAACAACTCAATGTCTTTTTTTGTAGAGGGGCCCAAAGCTGAATACAGTACTTGAGATGTGGCCTCACCACTGCAGAGTACAGGGGCAGAATCACTTCCTTGGTCCTGCTGGACACACTGTTTCTGATACAGACCAAGATGTCATTGACCTTCTTGGCCACCTGTGCACACTGCTGCCTCATATTCAGCCGGCTGCCAACCAACAACCCCAGGTCCTTCTCTGCCAAGCAGCTTTCCAGCCACTCTTCCCCACGCCCGTGGTGCAGCATAGGGTTGTTGTGTCCCAAGTGCAGGACTCAGCATTTGGCCTTGTTGAACCTCATCCCATTGGCCTCAGCCCATCGATCCAGCCTGTTCAGATCCCTCTGTAGAGCCTCCCTACCCTCAAGCAGATTGACACAGAACTGGACCCAACACTGAGCCCTAGGAAAAGAAAAAACACTAGTGTACTGCAAGTTTTATTTGACTGCACTTCTACCCACAAAATACCTTTTAGAGTATCTGCTCAGTAAAGTTATAATGCCTCATTGCACTTTATTTAGTAGCTTTCCCAATTATGAATTTTAACGTGCCTTCTCAATTATATAAATTGTTCTATTTTCCAAGTCCCTTAGAAATTATAGAGAAGGATTTAGGTAACTGTCAAAGACTCTCCCAATTATTCTTTATACTTTTAAGTCTTTAAGATTATAAGAAACAAGTAACTTTCCAGCCTTTGATTTCATACCACAAGAATAATTTTACATGACAGGAATGAGTAATAAGTGATAGCAAGTGCATGAGCTCCTCATAAATCTAAACCAAAGGAGTTTTTCTCTGTTCAAAGTATTTAGCATTGTTCTAACCTCACCATAAAAAGTTATATGAAAGAGAGTCTCAAATACCTAAAACTCCTAGAGGAAAAAAAACAAGCAACAAACTATCTGGGAAAATAGGAGGGGAAGAAAGGAGGTCCAAGTCAGACAAACTACACTCCTATATGACTTTTTCAGGTCTATTGCAAAACTGTGAGAGCAGCAATGAAATTTTGCAGTAAATCTCTTAGTCATCTCCACTTTCTGTGGTTCTGTTTGAAGTGAAGACTGGTGCATCTCAGCTAGCTACCTGTGGAAGGAAACACATTCAGTGTGGCTGGTGTGCTCATCCCATAATATGGGGATCAAAATCAGTGCCAATTCAGTGATCAGTCTTTTAGGTCACTTTAGGACAAGTGCATACCAGGAGAGTTCATTGCAGGGGAACAGACTATATTTAGCTTGAATTAAGACTCCCAAACTGCATGTTTTGTAGACAGAAGGCACTCAGCATCAATTGCAAACTCCTACTGAGCTAAATTACTTGCTAATGTAAATATAGGCCACCAAACTATTTTTTCACTGAACCTGACAAAAAGTACAGTGAAATCAGCACAGTTCTCACTATTGCCACAGTGCTATAAGGGAAATTGCATGCACAATTCTCTATTTATATGACACACATACCTATTTGCAGGAAGTTCCAGCACAGACTGGCATATAACTAACCAAACAGTAGGAATTTCTTCTTAGAATTTCTTTATACTTAAATAAAACACAAGAAATGGTACCTCAGGAAACTATCATTTTTTCTCATAGTAAGATTCATTAAGTACTAAAGTAAGCTATGAATCTTCAGTTCTCTGAATGAATGTACCTTACACATTGCATGCAGTGCAGTGCACCTCTCTTGATAGGGTACCCTGAAACACTTTATGAATGGCAGAAGATTATGATGGCAAGAGAGATTTACAAGGTAAATTAAATTCAGAGTGACAGAAGGAAACTAGCTAGCAGAAAAGACTACCAGCAGTGCTGCAATATAGATATAACCAACCCTAAGGCTCAATATTTCTAGCTATGGCATTCACGTTCTCCATGTCCACGGAAACATCATTCACACAGAACTGAGGCGAAACCTACAGAGAGGCTCCTATCACCCTTTATCTTTGAATTACTCTATAGATCCAGCTTTGCATGGCATGTTGTATGTGTTTGTGGCTTTCTGCTATATGAAAAAAAATAAACACTTGTAACAAAAAAACCTCCAAAACCTGCATCACCCCTATTTGCCATATATTATGTTCAAATTTTCTGCAGAATAATTTCAATAGCAACAAAAGTTGAAAAAGTAAAGATGGTTCAAATGTGCAAACAGCAAAAGCCTGTAAGAATAGTTTGTAAAGTTTAGCAGCGTTTGGAGATTAAACAAGGTAACTAGAGATTAAACTACCATTAACTTCTAAATAAGATACTATTTCAAATCAAGGATTGAAGCTGTTCTGCACATGTTCCTGAAAGAGAGCAGAATTCGCTCCACAGACAGAGCAATGACTTCTGCAGATCTGGATACAAGACTAAGGCTATGACATACACAATATCAGTAAGGATTTTTTTTTTAAATTGTATTTACATTCATACACAGACAAATTGTTCATTCTCTAAATCCTTTTTGCAGAAAAAAAAATTGGACTACAGATCAATGATATTGTTTTTTCAAGAAATGTTTTTTCTCTCACTGGCAAAGAAATAATGCGATGTATCATAGAATTCCATTAGCACATTCAAAGTGATTATTAGGATTCACAAAATCACTTGAGCACATGCTTCTATTCATATTAGCTCAGCAAACCAATAAACATGATTTTTAGTTATGTACACCCACAAATCTCACTCAAATCATTAACTAGCTTACATCAAATGCCACAAATTGAATACGTGCATTTGTCCAGTCATATTAATGAAACTGCAGACAATGGTAAAAAAAATTAAGGAAGTATATAACTGCTTCACTTGATCAGGAAAGTTTAAACACATACTCAAATATCACACTAAATTAGCTTTACAATGTGCATATGCTTAAATTCTGCATTGATTCAAGGCCTAAGTAGTAAATATCCTTAGGATTTCTTTCCTATGGAAAGAAAAAATCCCTCTCACCACCATGAACAGCAAAATGCTATGAAGCTTTGAAATTTAGAAATAGATGACTACCACAAAACTGAAAGTAATTCTTTTTTTGCAGCTCATAAATAACATAATAAGCTCCTTTTTTGTAGAAATAAATATACTCTAAAATAACATAGATGAAATAAAAGATGATTCTGACAGTCAAAGTTTCTACTGATGCTAATGAAATGTTCTTTCACAAGAAAAGTAAAAAATACGGCTTCCAGGCAAGATTGTTCTCACAGTTTTTTTTGCAGTTTCACAAAAAAAAAAAAGAATTAAGGAGACGTAATGGAAGTGGAGGTTGATGACTTAGAGTATAGTGATGGGGAAGCAGACCCATAATAAGTTCAAATTTATGATTATGAGAATTAAGCAGTCATATTTTTCCCCACTGGCAGAATAAGAGGCTCTTAGTGACTGGTTAAAGCTGAAGGATACTAAATCATGACCATGCAAATATCTATTTGATAGTGCATTTGGATAGTAACATATTAGGTGTCATAAAAGTACACTTGTCTTTGTCGTAGACCTTTACTACTTTCTGATAATAATTTTGTGGAGAACACATCCTGATTGTAGTTTTAATACTTACTCATCTTAAAAGAAGTTTCCTCTGTACCTGATAACTGATTTTTTTTTAAACTAGCATATAATAGTGACTTATTTCTCACATAACATTTTCAGATACATTCAGATATCTTTATTGCCTTAACTAAATACACTTGCAAAAAATATTGTTGTCGTAGATCATCCAATTGAGAATATGACAATATTGTAATAAAATCAATAATCACATGCTGTAAAGACTGAGTGAAAGATTGAGGTTTTCTACTTGCAAAATTTCTGGTTTGGCATTAAAATTCTGTATCTACTGATGTTAGAAAAGAAGTCATTCATAGTAGTGGATGTTTCTGAATTGCCATGTACAAGTTAATCAAATGGACAAAAAACAATAGATGGAACAGGAATCTGAATATCACTTTCCTTCCAGATTACTGTCTTAATTATTGTCCTAGAGCATTCCACTCCTTTTTTTTTCCTCCAATTTGTTCTTGCATATCTGTTTGTACACTTATTCAAAGTTTCAGATGACGTTGGAAGATTCTTATTTAATCCTGTCTCTGTAAGCACACTGATAGCAGCTTTTCTACATGTTAAGTATCTTGTTCAAGAAAAATAGTCTAAGTAAGGCTAACTACAGCTTTAAGCTCCCTATAGAGCTTGATTCTGTTGACAATGACCCTTTAGGGTACGTGAACAGAAGAGCATCAATAACAAAGATCTCAGGCAGGCTCAAAGCTAAAGCATGCACTCATCTCATGAATCTAGACAACAGAAAAGCAACTCTGAATCTACAAAGAATGCAAGCCTTTAAGGGACTCTCTGGCCAGATAATTAGGCAATCCACCTAAATGTGAACAGAGAAAATATGTATGTTCTTTACATATATAACAGCTATATAAATTGGTAAAAAATATAAGTTTAAAATTTGAACAAAATCTGGCCCAAAAGGAACAAAATTGAGTTGGAAATCAGACTTACCTAATCAGTCATTCCTACAGAACATTTCTAGTTAAACACAAGGGTAGACAGTGGCTGCTAGTATAAACTTTACATCTGCTATCACTAAAAATCAATCATTACTATAGCATTTGGCTTAATCTTCCATCTTGAACATTGCACTGACACCAATGAGAAATGCTTTCACTTCAGAACGCCGTCTTTACTGTTTTAACGCAGGGAACTGTGCCACACTTCAGCTACTATAGTTTGCCCTAAAATCTATCTCAGTAACATTTCTTTCTATACAAACTTGTACTAAAAGACAATTCTGATGTTCAGTTCATTATGCTCCAACACACTGATCACAGAGCTGCGAGGGGCTTAGTAGCATATGCTCTGTAATACTCCATGAAGTAACAAACATTATAGTGTTGTTAATATTTTATCTCCCATTAACATCAAATAAATTTATGATTCATTTAAAAAGCAAAAAAAAAGAAAAAAGTCGGATTGTTCGTTGTGAGATATCAAATAGCAGCAAGATTTTTTTTTTAAAGGACTCCAGTACAATTATTGCCTGATTTCTCTGTGGATTTTTGTTTGATTTTGGTTTGGTTTTGATCTTCAATGAATATGGATCAGTTACAGCACTGCTAGCACTCTCAGACTTAGAAAATAAGGACATTTTTACCAATTTTCCAGGCACATTTATTGACTAATCCAAGCGGATGTAAGTTACAAAAAAGGATTTTAAAAAGAGTATGAGTGAATATCCTGTCCTTTATAATCATATCAGTGAATGGACTTTGTGTATCTCATATTGTTTCTGAGTTTTTAATCAACCAATTCAAACCCTAAACCTTCACGGTAATTTTGCCTCCCCTCTGCATCCTACATATCTATGGCTTGTTCCTAGAACTCCTGTAGTTGTCCTGAATCTTCTAAGTATTAGAAGAAAGCCCAGACAGAGAGAAACACTGAGTCATTTCTCCTGAATATCCACCTTGAAAGGAAAGCACAGCAAGCCTAAGTTTCTTTCTCCCTCTTTTTTTCCTATCCCTAACAGTATAAGATGTCTTCTTCCCTCTTCCACATGCTCTTTCCAGCTAAGCATTTAGTGAAAGTCAAGGTTTCTAATGTTTAATCATAACTAAACATTTAATGAGGCATTTTTGGAAAAGCTTTTATCAACATACTCATTTTGTCTGACTTTGAGACAGTCATTTGAACTAAAAACAAGCATCGTAACTTCCCTACATATTTAACATCGTTTAATAACTTCCTCATAAAATATGCATAGTCTTGACAGTCACTCCATTTTAACTAATTATCATCTAACTAAAATTGCTTGACTACTAATCTAATTTCCCTAAGCTAAAAAGCATTGTTTCTTCATGTCTTAGCATTATGTAAAATTTTTGACCATGCTATTATGTGGTTTAATGATGGGTCAGACTTAAGTCCTTTCCAAGGAAACAGACTGTTCTGAAGGTTTCATTTATGTTTCTTGGTTTTATGCAAGAGTTTGCCTCACTGTCTGTTCGTCATTCATCTTCCATGTCCTGCTGCTCAGGTTTCTCAGCAAATGACTATTTCACCATCTTCCATGTTTATCTGTTTTGTGTGTACTTGAATCGGGTAGATTTAACGTGAATGTCATGGAATATATGAACATCCACTAGTAGATTTTTTAACTAACAAAGTGTATTTATGCTTTGCTGTGACTGCATAACTGTTCAGTGAAAATGGTTTGATCATGGCAAGATCTGAGATTAGACTTATGAGCAATTTTATGCAAAAATAGTATTTAGTTTTGGGGCTATCTATACCCACTTTTTTCCTTTCATTGTTGCCACTTGGAGTAATGCTGGCAAACAGTTATGAGTATATGAGGTTTTAGTTTTGGGTTTTATTTGTTTACTTTGGTTTGTTTATTTAAGTTCAAGCATTGATCTGAAAAGTAATTAATGAATTTTGTAAAAATATGTCACAGAATCATAGAATGGTTTGGTTTGGAAAGGACCTTGAAGACCTTCTAGTTCCAACTCCCCTGCCATGGGCAGAGACACATCCCACTAGCTCAGGCTGCCCAAGCAGCAGGTCCAACCTGGCCTTGAACACATCCAAGGATGGGGCAGCCACAACTTCCCTGGGCAACCTGTGCCAGTGCCTCACCACTCTCATGCTGAAGAAATTCTTCCTCATGTCTAGCTTAAATCTGCCCCTCTCCAATTTATAGTCATCCTATCACTACAGGCCTTTGTAAAAAGTCCCTACCCAGTTTTCTTGTATGCCTCCTTCAGTTACTGGAAAGTAATTTTAAGGTCTCCCCGAAGCCTTCTGTTCTCCAGGCTGAACAGCCTGTCCTTGTATGGGAGGTGCTCCAGCCATCTGATCACCTCTGTAGCCCCCTGGGCTGCTTTTTCCCCCTGATCCCCATCTTATTGTCCACTGGCCCAGGAGTGGTGAGAAGAGTGGTTGTCAGTGAAGACTGAGGCAAAAAAAGTTGTTGAGTACGTCAGCCTTGTCACCGTCTGTTGATAAGAGGTTACCATAAGAGACCACATCTCTATATTAAGACAGCATCCTACATAACTGCTTAAGAAAGTCTATTTTTTTTTTTTTTTTTTTTTTTTTTTTTTTTTTTTTTTAAATACAGGCCTGGGATACAGACGCATAAAACAGCTAGGATGAAATAAAACAGATGTGCAGGGGTACTACAGTAGACGAGTTTATCTGAAGTATCTGTCCCTATATATGTGTTGACCTCCCATTAACTGTAAGCAGGTGAGTCTTTGAAGAAAGTAGTAAAAGTTATGTTGTTATTGTTATATCCACAGGGAAAGGGCAAACCATGACAAATACTATGTGCAAGCTGACATACTCTGTTTACATGCATACAACACTCTCTCGAATGATTTATAAGCTCTGCAAGTTAGCTAAATGACGTGACAAGACTGAAATTACATTACTACTGCAACTGCAGACATGCACTGTAAGTCCACTGTTTAGATTACAGTCAGTCATAACACACCAATACTAACATTACCAAACTCTGCCTTTGATGATCATCGTGATACCAACCTACTGCATGAATGTAAGACATTAAAGCAGGATGCGTAGATTACAGGGAAAAGAACTTTTTATTTTCTCCAAAGTATGTCAGTAATTGACAGTTGGCTTGATGTTTCCTGTCTCTACCATTCCAGCTTATCAGTCCTCTAATATTATCAGTTATGTTTGTTCAGCTCACCAAATCTGTGACTTTTCAAGACATGCTTTCACTTTCAAATGGCCTTACTGTATTCTAGAGAAGGGAATTCTTTTGGTTTTGTTTGAATTTTTTTGGGGAGCGTAGGGGTGGTTTGGTTTGTTTTTTTAAAGCAAACATGACTTGACTGCTTTAATACACATTTTTCTTGGATATTTAACTTGTTTCAGAGACTCCAGTATTATTGGGAGGCAGATGGATCTTCTCTCCTGGTGTCTTGCCATCCTGACAGAATGATGGATGTGAGCACTTGAAAAATCTTTATCTTATTCTACATTGCTTGTAGATGTTTTCTAGCTCCTGCTTTGAAACTGACACATAGCTTGGCTTAAACTTTGTATGGTTCTTCTGTGCTTCGTGCTCTCATCAGTTTGGACATAGCACATATTCAGATACTACACCTCACTTTGTTTCTTACGTTTTTCCCTGTACATACATGTAGTATAGTACATATGCTTATGTACATATTGGAGCTTCAACACTGTAGAAAAAATGCCTTTTCTGGTTTTAACATACTAGTCAAACTTTTACATACACACACTACTGTGAAACATTCCTTTTTAAATAAGTGCATCATTTTCCTTCCAATGGGTTAATTTGCTTCTGATTGCTCCCTATGATAAAACAAACTTGTAAATGAGGAGAGAACAGTGGATGCCATGCTCAACTTAAGCAAGGTTTTGAACAATGTCCACCCCAGCATACTTTTATCTTGATTGCTGGGACATACGTATCTGGTTGACCTGGCTCAGACTAGAAAAGACCAGGATGCGAGATAAAACAACGTTAAGTTGAAGCACGAGAGATTTAGACTGAATATAAGGAAAAAAATCTTCACCATGAGGACAATCAAGCACCAGAACAGTTTGCCCAGTGAGGTTGTGCCACCTCTATCCTTGGAGGTGTTTAAGACTCAAGTGGATAAAGCCCTGAGCAATGTGAACTGAACACAGTTGACCCTGCTTAGAACAGGAGTTTGGACTAATGACTTCCTGTGATCCCTTCCAACCTAAACCATAGTCCTAAGGCAGTAAAAGACACCACAATTTTACAAAGTTTTACTCCCCTGGCCTTTCTAAGTACACATTGATATTGTTGTCAAATACAAGTTCTGCCACTCTGTTACAAAATTCACACAGTAGGTTCTATTCATATCAGAATAGAGACTGTGCTCATTATTTGGTATGAATGTATGAGGCAGTGTGCAATATGTTGTAGGTTACTATTAACTTTCACAGGGACTTGACAAAACAGTAAAAATTGAAAGAGTATCATTCAATTCAAGTATAAGTTTCCAAATGTAACAGGAAAAATCACCTATGAAAAATGCAAAGGAGATACGAACAGTTGTTCTTCAGAGTAGTATCTGAAATTAACAATGAATCATAAGTCAAACATGAATAAAGAAATTTATGCTAATAATAATAAGACTATTTTTTCTTAATAAAAGTATCCTCTGCAAAGTATGAATTAATTCCTCTTTTCCGCTCAGGGCTGATAAGACACCGAAAGCAGCATTGTGTCTAATTGGGAGCACTGTGGTTTCAGACAGATATGGCACAAAGGGAGTAACTGGATTGATTTCTCATCTTTTATCTGAACACAGATAAAAGTATCGCATATGATCAGATGTCTAGAAAATATTTTCCATGAGAAAAGCTGGAAGGTATTGGACATAGGCTATAGAATACAAGACTAAAGGAAAATCTGATAGACCTTCTAGTAGGTAGTAAGTAGTTTAACAGAGGAATGAATGTTTTGTTTTCTTTCCCCACTCTTCACAGGACAAAATGACCTGGGCCCAGGCTACACTAAAAGTATTCAGGTTAGTTATGACAAAGAAATATCAAAGTAAGGACTACAAACTAACACAGTGGATTATCACAGGCAAATAAAGAGATTTTTTTTTTATTAGGAATTTCTAGAGATAAATGGGATACATGTCTATCAGGAATGAGGCAAGTGCCACTGACGCAACCTTAGGGAGAGGAATGGATAGATGACTCAATGACTTTCTAAGACCCTATGAATAATGTCACCTATGATATCAATCCTTTTGATTTCTCTACACATGAAAGATGGCACTTATTTTGTTTAGCTATAGGCTTGACTGCAGTTATTTTCTTGGGTATCAGCAGCTATAGACTGGTGTGCAACATGCTGGTAGATTGTTGCTTTCCCAGTTCAGTACTTGCCCAAGTTTGTATTAACCACCAAGGACAGAAAACAATTTTGCAATTACGAAATTAGGTTTACTTCAGTTGTAGCCAAGTTTGAGTACTTTATTTACATAGAGAAACAATTTGCCTGGCTTTTCAAGACTTATTATGACTGCCACCCAATACATGAATTACACAATTTTACCAAGTCCAAAATCCAGTTTCCGATTTTCTCCAGATGCTTTGTGTAACTCAAACCAACAACATTGAGATGCGGGCATTTTATATATTTATATATTTCTTCTTGCTGTCAATGGAGACTGGTGTACAGATTAGAGCCTGGTATTTCCCTGCATTATTCTATAAGTAATTTACATTGTCCTTAAGAGCATTATGATCTTGCTGCTGTATAATTTCAGTTCAACTTTTTTTCTTGATTGCAATTCTGTTTCCTTTCCTTTAAAAAATACTAAAGTATTCTTTAAAGCCTAGCACATTCACAGATGTCCCAATATTTACTTGGGATTCAATTTACTGTTTCTGTGCCGTGTCTTTACATTTGGTGGTACTTTACAGTTTAGAAACCTTTTAAATTGCACTGTATTAATATATAAGTATAAAATCTCACCCCTCCTCCCTCTCACTTCTTGCTTGCTTCCTCAGTATAACACATTTATTTTCTTTCTTCATCTGTGAGCTTTAGCATCAATATTCCCTTTTGACAAAGTCACTGAATGTGTCACCTTGTGCTGGGCATTTTCTGTTATGATGGTAGCTTTTCCTGTAAACAAAGATTTTCTTTTGCATTTTCTCTTCCATTTATGAAATTAATTTTGCACTAGTCTTGGTGTCTATACTTTGTATTTATTTATTACATTCTGCTATTTCTGTTGATTTTATTTGTTCTCTGCACTTGCTCTGAACAACAGAGGCTAAAATCCAAACCACACAAGCGAAAAATCTTTGCTAATAAATTCTTATTTCTGAAATACCTAAACCTTGGGGAGATTTGATTAATTGTTTTTTCAGCATTTAAGACTATACAGTGCAGGAAGCCAAGGAAATTTCGTTAAGGAAAATACTGGTTCTGCATGTTGCTGATAGGCACTATATCAAAATTACAGAACTGCAATTAACATGCAGAAATTTCATCAACCTCTTAAAGCTGGGATAGAACCTTGTCAATGCTGAAACACGGGGATTAAATAAACTGAGCACACATCCTTAATTTCCTTAGATTTACAACATTGTATATGGTACCTCCCATCAAAACACCTTCCTGTAGCATTTTGAAATACTGGATCATGAAATCAGATCTCTTGTAATAGTGGATTTTGATTTTTATAAAAAATAATATGGAAAAAGTTGACTTCATAACAACCAGCACTAGCTACTGGAGGGCATGTTCCCAAGTTAATCAGACTTCATTTGTGTGTGAGTTAAAAATCTTATTTGTGAACTATACAATCTGTGAAATTTGGACGTCATCACAGTCCCCCTTCTGCTTGTGTTTGAAAGCATATCCAAAGAAAAAGGATGAAGAATCAGACTGTACATGCCTGTCCCTTCACATATGCAATGTGGACAGCAGATATAATGGGAAAGTATACAGAAGCACAAGTGAGAGATGCAGTTCCTAGGACACAAAACAGTTTCTTAAACCCCTTTACCTCATAATTCATTTTAACAGTGAATATGCCCATAAGACAGAACCAGGCAGATACTCGTGGAGGGATGTTATATTATTATTTTATTTTATTATTTAAAACTGCCCTGAAGAAATAAAGAATGCCACTGTTCTTTTAAACAGTTCTGATTATGTGAATACTAATAGAAAAGGTTACTTAGAGTTCTTATTAGGCGATTAGTTTTCCTCTATATTTTTATAGGACCTTTATAATGATAATATAAATTTAGCGCTATGGCTGCTCATAAACCATTAGGAACACCACAAATATCTTCTTCATAGATGAGAAGGTAGAAGGTTCTGAAAAATAATTCTGGTTTGAATGTGCGGAAGTAAATTTATGCAAATTGCTGTCAGTCACCTATGTATTCATTTCACTAGCAAAATAACATTATAAGTGATCTGTAGCCAACCATTACTCACTTGAAGACATGTAATGCAAATAGTTATTCAAAATAGAAAATCACTTAAGGATAAGCATAAGTCTTACCACGCCAATAGAAAAGTAGTTATTGATGATGTTGTAAGGCACTGGGTCTCCTTTCTCATCTTTATCATTCGGTACTACTTCAAATTTCCACCTGTCCAGCAAAATCTCTGAGCTGTTCTCGATGTCTTTCAAGATCTTCATCAAATTCTCACCTTCATAACCTAAAAAACATGAAAACAGTTGTTTCATCAAGCATAATAAAGTTTCATTCCATTTTCTTTCTCTTGGTTGGATGTGACTCTGAGCAACCTGATCTACTTGAAGATGTCCCTGCTCTTTGCAGAGGGGAGGTTGGACTAGCTGACCTTTAAAGGTCCAACCCAAACTATTTTATGATTCTATGACCCTACGATTTTATGACTGGAAAAATGAAAACTATGCACATAAGACCTGAAAAATAGGATAGTATTTTAAGTATTTTCCAGCTCCTGTCACTAAGACGTGTACAAATAGAAATCTGATTTCTGCATTCAGCTAAATAATGTAAATTTAGATTAACTCTACAGATTTAACTGGTCAACAGATTTGTACTGGAGAAAATAATTTGATCTTCAAAACTTGCAAATTCCTTCAGTTCTTCAAATAATTATAGCAGTTATCCAGAAAGCAAAGATTATACTTTCTGAAATTACCTTGCTATGAAATTAATCGTAATACTTACATTTCTTTGATTTCAAAATATATGGAAAAATAAAATCAGACCGCAGATTTGTCTGATTTAAGTCTGACAAGAGACTGGAAGGTTAAAAGCTGTGTACTATTTTTTGTCAATTGTTCCAACGTGGTTTAGCATAACAAATCCAAAATTTGAAATCCATATCTGATGACTTATCAGCAGAACTAACATTTTTCCACCCTTAAATTTCATCTTTACTAACTTCATTCTGCTCTATAGAGAGATCCTTCTCTTGCTTGCCAAGATGTAGTCACATGTCTTTAGGTAATTCACTACTAGTAGCAGTTGACTACACTGTATACTAAACTTAGCAGAAAACAGTCGTTCACACTTTCAGCAAGCAAAATCATTCAAAGCCTCCCTGCTCAAAACCCATTGCTGATATAGTTTTTTACAGTTGTATAGTATGTTTGTGTTAGTTACTGTTAACAGTTAGTTACTGTTAGTTACACCACATAACAGCAGCATGCACAACTCCATTTGTCTGCATCCTTGAGATTACTTACTAGCAGTTTACTTTCTGGGAGCCCTGTCTCCTGTTCCATCTATGGAAGTTCCAGAAAATCTGTGTTATGGCATTGTCTACCATAAAGTGACTGGGCAAAGAATGATGAAACCCAGAACATTTTCATACTGTCTTTTTCTCTTCTAGTCCAGATTTAATTACTCTAATTAGCAGGTAAATAAATAGAAGTGAAAGGAAGGACAGGTCCTGGCTAGCGTAACCAAATGTTTTCATAGATCACCCTTCTTAGAACAGAAGACTGGACTAGTAACTCCCTGCAACCCCCTCCAACCTGAATTATCCTATGATTCAACTCTATGAACTGTTCAAAAAGTGGAGCAAAGCTGATTTGATTGGGTTTTGGATTGGGGTTTTGTTTTGAAGACTGTGTGAATAAACAATCACCAGTCATGACAGAGAAAGGAATTAAGGGAAGTCCTCAAATGATTTGACAGAACATTATGGTTAACAAAGGAGTTCCATAGCATGGAAACTACTGAGAATTTGCTAAAGACTATCTGGTAACAAGGCAGACATTTGCAAATGAAACTTGCTATATGATGAGAGAAAAGAAGGAAGAGATATCTACAAAGGCTTAAAAATTCCAAATAAATAACCAAGTTCAAAATATACAACATCTCAACTGAACCGACCAACTGAGACCTGAAACAGAACCGGCTACAAGCCCATAAACTGACGTTCTTTCACCAGAGACTGAGTCTTGCCTAAGACTTTGTTTCTCCTTCAAGTCATCCTACAATGCAAATCCTGAATGGAAATAAATTATTGGAGGAGCTGAGAGTAAGGCTCCATACATCCAGGAAAGGATGCAAAGGTTATTAAAGATTTGACTTTACAGATGCTCTCCTTTCAGCATTCTTTGCCTTCTCATTTCCTGATAAATAGCACCACAGCACTTATTGTCTGGAATCCTCTGTAGGAGAAGAGAAGGGGAGTGGATCAAAGGAACTAGTCTGAGGCCGAGACACATTTTTCATACAATATTTATGAATATTAAAAAACATGAAACCACTCCAAACCCATTATTAGCTGTTTTCAGTAACCCTTTCAGAACAGCCCCAATGAAAATCCATTTAATACTCCCTTTATAAGACATTGATCAAAGAAATACAAACAAAGTATGAAGGGTGATTACATCCTTTAATATCTATAAAATAGTTCACATATCATATACAGACAGCTAATTCCAAAAGGAGGAAAGGTGATAATGGTTCTTTACATACATTATAAAAAAGAAATCCAAATGTTGAAATCGACTTTGATGGAACAGGGTTTTTTTTTTTCTCTTTTAATTACATTATGCATTGTGGTTTAATTTTTGTTTACCTCCTCCCCATCTCAGACACCTTGCTAAATCATTGCCCGTCCCAAGAGGCAGGATAGCAACTGGAGGATGCTTAATCAAGTTCGCTTTCTCTGTGAACAAAGAAGGAAAAACGTAACTAAGAAACAAAAATACCTAATCATGTGGTACTGATACAATAATTATCTTAGGTTTTGTTTCCACGAAAGACAACGATACATGTTTTGTATGTGAGATTACCCTGCCTGCTCAACAACAAGGATTTCACCAAGCCACACCATCATCCAGTTAATATTCAACCTTTAATCCTAATTTATGTAATTGTTATCACAAGGACTTTTGTAACCCAAAGATGTAATAAACATTCATAAACAATGATATTCAAAATCTTTCCAAGACTGAATATGTTGTGTTCTCTCTTGCTTTCAGCTCTGTCATTCCCAGCTACGAATGCAGAATAGTAATAGTTAAAGGCATGGATAATGAGATAAATCTTGCAGTGTTTTGACTGGGTGACCAAAATTGTGTTTAAGTGTATATTCACTTGGATTCATGTCTACAAATAAGCAACCTTACCAAGAACTCCCTGGAATCAACACCAGGGGGTTGGTCATCGGGAATTAAACCTGATATTCAAAATGAGCGTTGATCTACCTGATCAAATCTCTAAGTCAATATTTTGTATTTAAGTAATATTTTGAAATGTATGAACTTATAGCGGCATTTGAATCTTTACTAGTACTTTTCTAGCATTTCAAGCCAAAGGATCTCTGTTCAAAATTCAGTGGGGAAACCCCTGTCAAGAAATACAGCCTTTCTGAAAGCTGGAAATGGGGGAGCTATTCCCAACGTACAGTATCTAAAATATTTAATTTGTCAAATTCCTCATTTAATTGCTATGAGTAGCACATCTAGTTTAAAACTTATATTTCAACACTTAAACAATCCGCTACTTCGTTCATAGAATTATCAGCAATTCTCAGTAGAAGTTTATACATCAAATGGATATGGCAAGGACATCTTGCTATTAAACAATTTCTCTCATCAACACTTTAGGAAGATTTAACATTCACAATACTAGTGTACTGCAAATCTTTAAGAGAATTTAATATTTAATAGAGTATTTTTTTTAAATAAGCTTAAAAATCTTAAACTGAGGAAAACTTTTTGTGGGTTTTTATTTTTTTTTTAATCTACTTCTTGCTTTGCTCTCAGCTAAGATTCTTTGTATATCAGGAGATCAGGGAAGAAAAGATGAAATCATAAAGTGTTTGTTTCTTGAAACACAGAATTTCTTGAACTTTACATGCCAAAAGGCTTTTGTGCTCTGAAAAGCAGCATTGAAAATCTATTTCCTGCACCTATGAAAAAAATGGATCCTAGATTCCTCAGGTGATTTCTCAGTCTGTACCACAAAAATTGCTGCAGAAGACATTAATTTACCAAGACAAAATGCAGTCATTTTTTGAAATAATGCTACTAAAAGAGAAAGCAACTGCATGACATTTTAGACCCCATGAAAAAAAGTGATGACACAATTAACAGCTGCAAAACGTCACCTCTTCTAAGCTTAGGCAATACATGTGATATTTATATGCATTGATTTAGAACTTTGAAAGCTATTTGAGAGTTACAATCAATAGCTTGCATTTGCAAAAATACTTTTTTTTTTCCGAAACCAAGATTAGAAATGGCTAATTTCTAATTTTTCTGATAGCCTTTGATATCATCCATTTCTTCTTGACATTATTTTTACTTTTCACTGAAGAGGTTTTCTGGTCCCTACCTCCCACAAAGCACACACTTTTTTAAACATTCTTCATCTAAACTTTCAGTTGAGTCTTTTGACTCTCTTTATCCCCTTCATAAATTCTATCATCACAAATTCCCATTTTTTTTTCCTCTACAGCCACTCTAATGCCAAATAAATGATCACGTGGTGTGGAAAATGTTATTCTTAATAAGCCTTGAGAAGTTTAAATCTGCAATATTTTGACTTTTGGGCCTTCCTAATGATTTGTACAGAGGAGTTTATGGTCAACTGACTCAAAGAACTCCAAAACTGAAATGACTGTTAAACCATTATCTCCGTTATGCGATAATGGAGCATAAACGAAAATTTGGTAACTGAAAACAGAAATGAGCTAGAGTAAATGATCTTAAAAGAAACAACTTAGATTTGATTCCATTTGGGGAGCAGACTTGGAACTGAAATTAAAATAGATTAGTTAAAATGCCTTCCTTTTTGGAAATTCAAAGGACTAAAAAAAACAGGATTTGTCTAGGGATTTTGAATATCCTTTGCAACTTGAATATCCTTAAAAATAATCATATCCTAAACTAATAAATGTTAAACATTTAAATGAAAAAGAGCTTGTTTGAAATAGCTGCATCCATATGTTGGTATATAGGGAAGTAAAATGAAAAACATGAGTCGAGCAAAACTACATAAATGCTATTGTTTACCTATGCAATCCAAAATCCAGCCTACTGTTCCATCTCCACCGCATGCTAGTACTCTGAACTCAGGAACATCTCGGAAAAAATTTAACCTAAAAACAGTAAATGAAGATATCTATTTAATTATCATAAATGCATTGTGGATTATGCAAACTGGTTATGGCTTAAGACATTTCATTAAATAGTAAATGGCAAGTGAACACTTGAAATAATAATCACCTCTGCTCATGCATTTATTGTTTAGATAAATACTATCTAACATTGTATTATCAAAAAAAATTAATGTGAAATAGTCAATTTAAGAGTTACTTGAGTACACTAATACGAGAAATAGCTTGGATCTGATGGTTAATCCAAGACTTTTGTTTTAATTAATGATTGAAACTATTGTCAAAAAACGTTTTCTGTTTATCTAGTTCTAAATGGTTATGCAGTCTCTCAAGACAGGGAAGTCTAAGATGACTGAATGTATTAGCTACATTTCCTTGTGAGGTGAAGGAAATGGAAAGCACAATGGTCAAAAACGTTATTTAAGATACAGAAGATGACAGAACAACAACTTGCTCTACTACTTTTAGAGGAGAAATTTGAATTAGCAAAATTACATAGAATAAAGCCCATCACATTGTTGTCCCACTCCGTCTGATTTTCCCTGCTCAGAAGAGCTCTTAGTTGATTTCAAGTGTCAAGTATAATGTTTGAAGGATCCTTAGTTCTATTGTACTAAAAACTGCTTTGTCCCTCTAACCTCTTACTTTCTACTACACACATCTGCAGGAAAAGTGCTATAAGATCTTTTCTGATCCCAAATGAAATGAGCCAAATCTGACTAGGTACACCTAGGGAACATATCTTCTGATAAGTGTATGTGCTGAAAGACTCTGTGCTGGCGGTCATCTCCTACCATCCTAAAGGTGGGCATTCAGATGTTCCCTGGCCCACAGGCGTGGACCTCTGTCATTTCATGAGACCTGGCAAAGAGGCAAATGCCTCCCATCATCAGCATTACCACTCTGACCCAGTGTTTTGGGTCTGTAGAAATTTAGCAGATCTCATTATCTTGCTTCCAGTACTGAGGATATTCCAGATTAATTTAAAAAAAAAATTATAGTCCAGCGGTGATGGCAGGGTACTAATTTCTATAAATATTTAAGCATTTCTACCACATAACAGATGTCAAAAAGAAAGTCTGGAGAAAACAAATAAACAAAAAACCAAACAAAACAGACCACCACCAAAAGTACAGGGTTGATGCTAGTTTTGATCCAGATAGGCAGCACATAGAGCTAAACCTTGGTCTCCCCTTCTAATAACAAGCATCCTCACCATCTGGCTATCAAATCCTCTTTTTGTTTGGACTGTATACTTAATCTTTGTCAAAAAAGTATAACTTCCTAAAAACCGGGGAAGTGAAAAATCTGGCAAAACCATATTGTCAAAAAAATTGTCAATGAGCTTCATTCATAGTTCACCTGGAGCATTTTATATTCATACACAAGGAATTTAAAAAAAATCATAGCACAGCTTTAAGTTCACGTGACTTTTTGTTTTTATATATTTTTATATATATTATATTTTATATATATTTATATATTTTATATATAAAACAATACATACATTATATAAATATATAATACATAAAATACATAAAAATGTATCTTACATGCTTTCATACATAAATATACCCTAACAAATACAAATATTGATAAAATCAAATTAATTTATAAAATTAGGTATAGTTACACAATTACATGCTATAGTTACACAATTAGAACGTGCAACCTATATTAAGAGTTGAGAAGGAAATTTGGTTTTCTGTTTCTAAGGTTTCATTCAAACTCAGTAAATGTTAAAATTGTAAAGAAAGGATTTGACAGATTTCTTAACAGAATTTAAAGTAGAGTAACTGTTTTAATAGCACCTGTTACCTCCCCAAACCTTTTTATGTGTTTTGAAAAAAAAAACCAAAAAACAACTTGTTAGAGAATAACTTAAAGTGGTTTTAAAGTGAAGTGGCAATGTAAAAATTGTAATTAATTCTAAAGGCTTTGTGCACTGTCAGACTACAGTAAAAGACCAGAATATAAAATTTAGTCCTATTTTCTCGAATTTATAAAATTCTATACATATATAAAAAGCATCAAATAACATAAATATAAAACAATACTTACAACAGGTCTCGTCCTCAAAATTTTTACATCTAAATTTAAAAAATTATTATTGTTGTTGATATTGTTATTATTATGCAATTACTCTTTACATAGCATAATCTGAAACCTCAGAAACTTCAAAACACGTATTTTATTGGTGTCAAATTAATTGGTATTATAATTCACATACAATCATTTAATACAACACATTATTTTCAGATTTCTTTTAATTAAGAAAAATACTGCCATTAAAAAAAAAAATTCTCTTTTATTTATGGATATAAGAATAGGTTGATATTTTTTATAGACATTTTATTTTCATAGACATTATAGTAAAAAGCTTTCCTACATCACTTAACAGAAGTCAGTGGAGCTGGAATGGTATCTAAGACAATAATCAGGCTGGGACAGGCTGTAACCCAAGTTATAGCTATTCTTCAGTCACTGGCAAAAAGGCAACAGGAAAGACCAGATCTTTAACTAACATCTCCTACCACAGGAAAAACAAAACTCCTGATACATTTGGGAATACAAGATGAGAAGCCACAAATATAATAATGCATAGGAAATAAAAAAAGTATGACTGCGTATTAAGGCCTTAAAACAGCAGGATATTTTGCTAGGTGAAATGTTAGATGATTTTTCTTTCTACTGAGAAAGGTCAATATAATCAGTCTCTAAATGTGGATTACAAGATATTATTATATTTGATTGTATTTTTATCATCAAAATTGACAAGATCATCTAATTCTTGCCTGATGATCAAATTCCTGTATCATTAAACCGCAGCTTCCCCCCCTCCCTTTTTTTTTTTGTACAATATTTCCCTACAGTTCAGTTTCTACAATTTCGTAAGCGTACACATAGTTCTTAGTTCACCGCCAATAATTAAGAGTAAATGAGCTCAGTCATAAGACTGAACTGGAAAACCTGTCAATAGATATCTTCATCTCAATAGCTCCCTTGTAAATTGACCTGTTTCAGTCTTCCCTAATCCAGTTTCCCATCTGGTGGATGCAATACAAATACATTTAAACCACTGAAGGTGGTTGATACCAGCCTATTCTTATTTTATTTTGCCAGACAAGGATCACACAGAGGCAATTACTGACTTTCTGCTGACAAATTAGTGATTTCCACCTGAAAGAGGCAACTGTTTCTACTACCTGTACTACTCTAATTCAGTTCTTCTTATTCATCTCATCAAATCCATACGAATGCAGAGAAACTATATATGAATAAAACACCACTGCTAAAGGACTTAACTATTTAGCGTTGAATCATGCATTTAACTGATTTATGCACAGATAACTCCTCCCTCCACCCCCCAAATGCCCCTTATTCTTATAGAATTGTTTCAGGAAATCCTGTCTCACTCTCTGTAAACCTATTTTAAAACTTAAAATGCAATGCTTTCCATTTAGGTACCTCAACTCTTTTAGCCTGTCATCCTCACTCACAGTGGAAACAAAAATTAAAACTGTCAATATCCCAAGCAGAGAACAATTCACTGATACTGGCATTTCAGGATAAGTATCAGCAAAATATAAATAAACTGGAGATTATCAATGGATATAAAAATACTATTTAACTTCGTAAATTTCTCCACTGCAGAGAAGGTCAAAGTGTTAAAAAAAAAAGGGAACAGAACCTAGTAGCTTCCTACACTAGAGAAATTTTCCCTTAAATAAATGGTGTAAGAGCTATTTCAGCTTTTCAGCTTAGAACCATGTTTTTACAGAGCTGCTTTTACAGTTACCCCTGAGTAATTTGGATTTAGTGTTTGGAAAAGAAGTATCATTTAGAAATAGATGATCAGTAGCATTTGCAAATATTTTTGCCTTAAAGCTTCTCAGTTACTATTAGGATACATAGTAAATATTGTCAATTGCAATATTTGCAATATTTTAAATGTAATCAACTGCAAGACAGAGGACTTTCGAAGTTCTGCATTGATACAGTTTCTCTGTAAATCATAAAGATACTTGTTATGACTTCTCTTTAAAAACTTCTGTATTTGCAGTAATAAAGTAAGCTGGCCTTCAAGGTATTGAGACAATAATATTGAACCAATAAATGTGTAAAACCATTAAATTAAACAAATATTCATTTTCCATAAAGTGTGGCACAAATCAAATAAATATTGACAACATTTTCTTGAATGGCATCTCTAACTTATGAGTTTGATAATTACAAGTGAATTACTACAATATTTGTATATTGGGGCAGAACTTACACTGTCTGTGAATGGAAGTGAATGAAAGATAAATGTTCACCCTAAATATCACCAGCTCAAAGCAAATTAGAGCCTGTAAACCTTCATTAAGAGATTTAAGTTAACAAATGACCAGTCTGATAGAAATCTCACACTTCCAGGTGAATCCTATAACTTAGAAATTTCTCTTTGTCCACTTGTGAATTCACAGTGCTGGGTTTAATGTAGCAATTTCACTAATTGAGACGTTCAACTCACCACTGATTCTTCTAAGCTAACTGTCCATAGGAAAGTATCAAGTTGAAAGGGAAAGCAATTGCATTGTTGGAATGTTTACTTCTTTATTGTAATGCCCATATTGCTGTCATTTTACTAAACAAAGCAAATAAAATCCCTGACAAATGGCTATTTACTTCAGTATATGAATGAAAATTAAACACAGTTTTTCCTCCTCCAGACTGCCAAGCTGAGCTGGCCACGTAACTGAACAATATACACACTTTAACTTCACTACAACTCTCAGTTACAGTTTTCTGTATACTGTAATGACACTATTCATGAGACCACTCTAATAAAAACAGTTTCAACAAATCCAGTTTATTATTGCATGGAGCAATACATTCCCCTCCTGGAATGGCATTTTAGTGTGCAAAACTGGTAGATGCATATATTGCAGCTGAAAATAAAGTTTTCAGTTCCTACTTTCTATAGATAAAGGCGTCTGACAATTTTTAACCCCAGGCTAAAGAACATGACAGGACATTTAGAAAACCAAGATCTCAGTCCTTCAGTGTTGGATTACATGAAATATTGAAGAAATCCATAAATACAAGGGACATTTTACTGTCGGGTCCTCAACACTGAAAACATTGGTCTGTGTAATATACTTCACACTCAAAAATACCATTAATATCATAGAATCATAGAATGGTTTGAGTTGAAAGGTACCTTTAAAGATCATCTAGTCCAACACCCCTGCCACCAGGAGGGGCGTTTTTCACTAGAACAGGTTGCTCAAAGCTCTGCGCAACCAAAACTTAGGTTTTTCTTAATTATTGCTTAAGTTGGGTACCCCTTTCTAGAGGAGAGCATTGCAGTCAGCAGATGGCCACAAATCATTCTAATACAGATACTGAACAATAATGATCACTGCAAGAATGAAAAAAAATTGGTTTATCTGCATAATACCCACAATACAGATAGCAGCCTTGCAGACTTGGGAGAGAGATACACCACTCACATGAAGAAATACAGAACCATTTCTGGGAAAAGTGAAAATACGCTGCATAGTGGATGGAAGAAAGATGCTGGACATCATACATTCAGAAGTAACTTAACTGTGTGCGTCAAAGGCTTATTTTGAGGTGACCAAGAAAAGAGAATCAGCCCACGCATGTGAGAACAGCAAACTATTAAGCAGGCTACAGGACATGGCAGAGGCTTTTACAATAGATTTCAGACAAAGGCTGTAAGGGTGTGGCAAACTCACTACTGAACACTTACATTGGTTAAGAGAGAAGTGAATGAATCAGTTTCACAGCTTTGGAAGTCTACACTGAGATAGGAAATTGCCGAGAATTACAATATATAAAGAGAGTTCTACGTATGCAGAAAACACCAGAGATACCATACAAGTAAAAATACTGTTAAACAGCTGTTTAAAATACATCTCTAAACCCAAAGTTTAAGTTTCACATGAGAAGACTTATTGAGTTCTAAGTACTGCTATTCTATGGCACACAACTGTAACCTTAATGATTAGAGTGCAACAAACCCACTCTGGCCTGCAGTGCCATTCTTTGGCAATAATGTAATTCTTCCAAAGAAATACGGGCTAGGTTCAAGGTTTTGTTCAGGAGAAAATAACTATGCAGTTATATCTTCTAAAAATATTCTTGGTATATATGCCGTCTGTATATTCCAAATGCCCAACAGCAAAGAAATGTTCTAGCAACCAATTCCAACGATCACAGAAAATAGTGTAATTTTCAAAATAGGCCTATTCCTTTGTGAAGTTGTAAAGGCCCAGGTGCTGTACATTCCCAACTAAATTACAGACTAAGTTGTAGGGATTCAGTTTGGCTGTCTTGGGCATTTTTTAAGTGGACAGAATTTAAGATTTAAAAAGGCCTGTTGAGGTAAACTTGAGAGTAGAATTAAAAAAAAAAAAATATATATATATATGCTCTCCAAATTAAATGCTTAAGGGAGTTACAAAGAAATACAACTTTTGTGGATATAATTTCTATTATAGAGCATAAAAA